>NC_079446.1:6239473-6381973 GCF_903798145.1 Danio aesculapii
TCAAACACACACACACACCCTCATAAACAGTGCCTGTTTCCTACAGTCACATAGTGGCATTGTCTCCACATTTTTAGGTTTTGGTTGGTCTGAATTGACTGCAGTGAAATTGATGCTGAAGTAAAAGAAATATTAAATTTAACATAAAAAATAAGCATATTTTTACACAAGCATCCAACTGAAAAAAAATTGGACAAAATCATTTTCTTTTTCTTGTTGTTCAGATTCAAGGACTTTTTAAAGCACCATTAATTTCAAATAAAGCACCTTTTTAAACTCCCCCAGCATATGCAGCACCATGAAAGTCCTTACTGTACTTAACATTTCCCTTACACTAAATAGTTACATTAAAAAGTAAGAGTAATGATGATATTTTTATTATCAGTCATTTTTTTCAGTCTTGTTCAAATAACTAATAAAAATTGTTAAATTTAATTCTGGCAATAGAAACTGTAGTTTCTGAAATTTTTATAAAATCATTTGTATTATTTGTCAGTTCTTGTACGTTTTTAAATTAAGAATTGATGTTTTTGACAGCAGCACAGTATAATTACTGAAAAAACACCATAAACAAATTTCATGTTTTAAATTTAATAACCACTTTTGGCCCGTTTCCACTGAGTGTTACGGTATGGTACGGTTCAGTTTGGTACGCTTTTATGGCCATTTCCACTGTCAAAAGGTGTACCGAACCGAACTGTACCATACCATACCACTTTTTCGGCACCCTTTCGAAAAGGTACCAAACACGAGAAAGGGTCTCAAAAGACGGAGCTAGACGCGCAGCTGAACGCTATTGGTTTACAGAGATACGTCATTCGCTCACGCAACAAGCCAGAATGAAAACAAAAAACCTGCCATGTTTAAAATACACAGCCGAGAGATTACAGCGGAATTAAATATACATATAATAACGAGCCAACTCAAACAAACCTTGTCGTCGTCTTGATGAACAGCCACAAAGCCATGGAGTAGAGCAGATTTACCCTGTGCCTCGTAGTTTTTTTACGAGGCAGTCTGAAGTGCGAGCAGTTTCGCTTTCTTCCTCGAGTTCGCCGCGTATCTATATCTGAAATAACAAACTTCTTGAGCTGATGATAATAACCTGCGCTTGATTATTGACGTGCTTTTGAAACCCGATCCTGTCAGACACTGACAAACGCGAGAGTGAAGCATGAAGAAACAAAGGAGAAGCCGGAAAAAAAGGAGCACATTATTTCAGCAAACATGAACAAAATGCCATGTATATCTATTATCTTCACATTTTGGACTAATATGAACTGGGAATGACGGAATTACTGTCTAACAGAGGCTGCATGTGCTGCTGAAGATTACAGACACAGATAAGAGGTTTTATAGGAGACTGTAAGGGGCTATATGTGTTTATATATGTTTATTTATTTATTTAATATAATTACAGACGTTACAGTAGGCTATTTCGCACTGTCATTGATCTGCAGTTATAATCAACTCATGTTCATAGAAAAGTTAGTAATAAACATTTCTACACAAGTATTTATGTGTATGAAGCATCTGTTTTGTAAGAAGTGCTTCTCATATGATATGCGAGCGACCTGTACAGCTTTATTGTAGACATTTCCTCGAGTGAGAATGACATGACTGAAACTTTCTGTCGTACACCATGCCCACCAAAAGGGTACCCTTGGTAGTGGAAACGCAACCCTGATAAAGGTGACCCGTACCTACCCGAACCGTACCGTACCAGTCAGTGGAAACGAGCCATTTAAAAGACCTGTGTTTGTTTTTAAGTACTTTCCAGGCCTTGAATCCATATGTCTGAAATTCAAGTACTTTCAAGAAGCCCTAAATAATACCTGCTAAAGATGTCGGAGATGCCGTGTTTCCTCTGGCCGAGAGTCAGATCTGCTGCAGCAACACTCAACACGCCAGGGATGTTGTCTGGAGCGCTCTGCCGCCGACTGATCTCATAAGTATTCCTGGATTTCAGAGACACGTCCATGAATCTTAAGTCATCAGGTCTATCAGAAGTGGAAAAGGTTTCATCATCATCACCATCATCATCATTCGGACTGAGAGAAGCAGAGTCAGTGTTAAGGAAAGTGCTGGAGGAAAACGTCCTGAGAGAGTGTTTCAGAGTTGAAGGACTTGTTGACGAGCATCTATGCAGCTTTCCTTCATTACATTCTAAACTTTGGAGGCCTGAACAGCGATCAGTAGTGCTTCTCTCAGCTTCAACTTGAGTTTCTAGGCTTTCTCCAGCTTCATCTGGAGTTCGTAGTGTTTCTCCAGCACTTCCAGAGTCCACCAACAGCTCACCGTTTGCAATCCCATGGTCAACTTCAGAAACCGCGCAGCTTCCAGCAGGATTGGATGACTTGCAGGCGTCCCGCTCAGGTGCATTGTGGCTTGCGTGTCCATTCGGGAGCTTAGCGCCACATGGCTGGTTTACTTCATCACATGACTCCGTCGCCTCATGCTCCTGGCTGCTCTGTAATTGACCCTTTTCTCTCTGCGATGCACCGCTGTTGGAGAACATGCCTTGCATTATGTTCTCCTGCCTGTCTGTAACATCTGCGATTCGGGGAGGTGGTCTGCCTTCCTCAGCACCCCTGCCTCCAGACGAAGATGACTCCACCATCAGCTTCACAGGTAAATTTGCTAAATACCCACAATGCTCGAAGATGACGCTGCTCTTCTGGATGCCGCTGGGTGAAAAGCCTAAAATACAACAAGGTTTAATTAGCGCTATTAAATACACTGAGTGTGATTCTACACAAACATCAGCATTTTAGGGCACGATGGGAATGTTTTATTAAATTTGTTATTGTATATATGGAAAATGTAACTGGAAACACAGATCGCAGATATGTTCGGAAGATCTTATTCAATATTGTAACACTATTTTTTTATTATTTGATTTTAAAAATGATTTTACAATATTTGATTTAATATTTTAGGCATTGTAGAATTTAAGCATCAGCATTTTTGGAGTATTGCATTCAGTATTGTGAAGTCACAATATTGAAAATCTGCTATCATAATAAATCAGGGTATCTTCCGTCCATTCAATATCCAATATCATAAAGGAAAATTAAGAAATTAGCCTTTTTTTTTTCTTTTGCTCACAAAAAAAAAGAAAAAACAAGATATTGGCTCATTTTTTGTTGTTGTTGTTGTGGGTTAAGGGTAGGAAAAAGGATTAACAACTTTAAAATTCATTACACACATGTAGGCGGTGCTAAAATGCTCTTTTTCCTCTGATTGGTCAGCCAAATCTGAGCTCGTGACGTCGATAAAAGTCTTCTGCGAATTAGCACCAAGGTTTTTAATTGTTATTATTTAATTGTATATATAAACTAAGATTAAA
The DNA here is from genome assembly GCF_903798145.1 of Danio aesculapii. Lineage (NCBI taxonomy): Eukaryota > Metazoa > Chordata > Actinopteri > Cypriniformes > Danionidae > Danio > Danio aesculapii. The sequence goes on from NC_079446.1 coordinate 6,242,823, forward strand.
CATTCTTTCATTCGATCAGTTAGCAGGTTACATTAATTGTGTATGCATAAATTAAATAAAAACATAAATTAGCAGTATTATTACACAATTGTTATTTAAATAAAGTCATAGTTTGCTGCCAAACGTCTTGCTGCAGTGCATCTGATGTTGAGCAGAGCATTTACGAGCAGAACCTGGCTTGCATGATAGCTTCCAAGCAAGGCCTATAATAATAACAATAACAACAATAATAATAATAATAATAATAATAATAATAATAATAATAATAATAATAATAATAATAATAATAATAATAAAAATATAAAGGGACTAAGCCGAAAAGAAAATGAATGTATAATAATAATAATGATAATAACAATAATATGCCTTTAGTTCGCTGCCAAACTTCTTGCTGCTATGCACCTGATGCTGAGCGATCTTTATGCACACGATAACCATTTTCTGAGCAGCACCTGGTTTGCATGATTGTTTCAGAGCTACCGTAGGCCTAAATAATAATAATATTTAATATTGTATAATAATAATATATTAACATTAACATTATATTGAAACATCTGTTTATATTTTTCAAAACAACTCACCACAGAGTTAAGGGATCAGAAAAATATCAATCTGTAAACAACTTTTAGGTTTTAAATGAGGGAAATAAACATGCGTTATGGATGTGACAAAAAAAGTTAGCGAGTTTACAGTATAAGACATACTTTGTAGAAATTCTGTGAATAAAACTTCACAACCCAAAAGAAACAACGCTAATCTAAAGAATTAAAGTTGGTTCTCTATAGAACATTTTATGACAATTTATGCGGAAAAAGTGTCGTTATGGATGTGACATCTCTGCATTATGAATGTGACAGATGTGAAATTGCCACTTGTGTAACTTTAGTAAATCAAATATAATTGTTTGAAAACATTTACAGAGACATTTCAGAGTATTTTTGAAGTACTGTAAAATATAAGCCTACACAAAAAACATAGAAAGGGTTTCAAAATTTTTGTGAAAACTTTTTTCATGGCAAGGTTGACATTTGCATGGAATTGCTCACACTTATACATATACATATATATATATATACATATGTATATATATATATATATATATATATATATCGAGATTTGGTTGGCCAATCAGGGGAAAAAGAGCATTTCAGCACCACCCACATGTGTTTTAATGAATTTATCCGTTTTCCTGTCAAAAATCTTGTTTTCTCATTTTTGTGAGCAAAAGAAAAACCAAAACTCATCAGTTTTCTTTGTTTTTCTTTTTATGATTGAAAACAAATATGGAATGGACAGAATTATTGATTATAATTGCAGCTGATTATATTAGCAGCTTAACTGAGCATCAGAATAAAGTTTGAAATTTTCAATTTGGCATTTTGTTTTAAAAGAATCAGATTTACTTTGCCATGCGAGCAAAGGGAGAACGAGCAAACTCCGCACAGAAATGTCGACTGGTTTAGTAGGGACTTTAACCAGAGGCATTCTTGCTGTGAGGCAACAGTGCTAACCACTGGGCTGCTGTGTCACCCATCTAGAGGTAGGTGGGGGGGTTCTTCAAGACGAAGATACTGAGATAAGAAACTCTGGTTGTTTATCGTGAGTTAGGAATCGTCTGGTTGGTGAATAAATTGTAAGCTAATGCGGGACCAGCCGTGAACAATCATAAGCACATGATCCTCTCGAAATTAGTTTATAAATAAACTTCACATTGCGGTATAATTACAATTTCAGTAGATGAGTTGAATAAAAGTTTGTAAAGAATCTATAATTTTAGATTAAGTGGGAAGATTCTGTAGGGGAGTGCATAAATTATAATAAACAATCTACAAGCATAGAAAAATTCAATAAAGAAAATATGCTAATTAAACGAACAGCATTTTGTTTTCCAACGAGTCAAAAATTTTCAGGTAAAATAATACTGCATAGTCTTCATTTTTATAAATAATTCCTTAAAATGAATTGTTTTTTATTTTTATTTTAGTTACAAATGGTACATTTTCTTATGCCTGAATGTTTTTAAAACCCTCATAGGCCTAAAAAACACTAAAATGATTCATTATAATCCAGACTCAACATTGCATATACTCATGATGTGACTATTGCAAATGATCACATTGGAATATCAATGCTGAAATTATATACTGTGCAGCCCTAGTTGAGTTTTTACATTATAATGTTTGTTATATTTGGTATTTAGAACATAAAAATGATGTCTGGAATCCAGATTACCTGAGCTTCAGATTTAATGTCTGATTCAGTATTATATTTCTAAATAGAACATCAGATTCATCTTCCTTTGAACTTTATAACAAAGTGCCTAAAAATGCCTAAATCAGCTTTGGTAAATAGTATTTTCATAGTATTTTTAGGCATGATACAATGATCAGTTTAATTATGTGATCCAGTTATTTTGGATAATCTGGTCACTGAATATTCAATTTACATACTTGTTGAGCATCACAACTTTGGTAATATTCTCATCATTACTTAACCTTTGATACAAGCATGTGATTCAGCAGCATAGCTAAGCATCAAAATCAAGTTTAGGATATTTATTTTTAGATTTTGTTGCATTTAATGCCATCTGAAACACTGATTCAGATATTTTTGTTTCAAAAATCCCTTCCAGAAAGCTCCATTAAGTATCTTTGGGCATGACTGAACATTACATTCAAGCAATGGAAACAGTATCAAAACATTGCTGAACTAGAATACTGAATAATGTATTGCTCTGTGGGTACATTTTCTGTTTTGTGCAACATTACCTCGTCGGAACATTCCAGTCAAACAGATGATTTACTATTATAGTATCATTTTAGGTATCATAACCTGCGTTTGTAACGTTTGATTAGAAGATTAGTTTGAGTAACAAGTTTGCAATCAGTATTTTGCAGCAGGACAGGCTCGTCTACATAAAATATTAATTGAAAACGTACTAAACGTGTATATAAGAAGCCCAAAATCCTGTCTATGTAGGCAGCTCAGTGAGGTTTGAGACACAGCCAACACTGCATTACTGTCAAAATACACTGTAACGTTATAGTGTGTAGATACATACCCATCGGCCGCAGCCCAACTCCTGAACACAGCACGAATGACCTCTATTGTATCCTCCTTCTGAAGCATCCAGTGAGCGATGTTTTCATCTCAGTTTGCTCTCATATAAAGGAAATATATCCGTACAGGTCCATCCTCGGTCCTTTCCGTCTCATTCAAAATCCTCTTGTGGATTGACAGCCAAAGCGCCGTGCTTCAGTGCTAGACTCCGCGCTTCTTTCACCATGACACCTAACGTTATTCAGATAATCCGCCGACATATTCACCGGGTAAATATTAACAGTCAGCAAATAACGTGAGCTAACAAGCGCTACCTTTTTAAACATCAAAGCTTTCCTGACTCAGACCGGTAGATGACCGTATCCTGACCGTGATCCGAAGCCATCTTGAAATTCCAGTGACGTCATTCTGTGATCTACTATAAAGAGACTGCAGGCGCGCGCCCCCTGCTGGACATATTCACGAACGCGCATTTAGAGCTAAACAGATTTAACACGAGAGCAGTATAAACATTAAATGTAAGTGGAACATGAATTTACATTGTTTAAAAAATAACTAAAAACATTGAGAACATAACTGCAAGCCACTGAAACAGATAATGATTACACAACCACAGTTATGTGCTTCACTAATAACACGTCCCTTCTGAAAAAACAGCTTAAACCAGCCTAGGCTGGTTGGCTGGTTTTAGCTGGTTGACCAGCCTGGTTTTAGAGGGGTTTTGGCCACTTCCAGTCTGGTTTCCAGCCATTTCCATCCTGGTCTTAGCTGGTCAGGCTGGAAAATGACCAGCTAAAACCAGCTTGACCAGCCTGGATTAAGCTGGACATGGTTTTGGCTGGGCTCCCAGCCTGGCTAGGCTGGTCAAGCTGGTTTTAGCTGGTCATCTACCAGCCTGACCAGCTAAGACCAGACTGGAAATGGCTGGAAACCAGCCTGGAAATGGCCAAAGCCCCTCTAAAACCAGGCTGGTCAACCAGCTAAAACCAGCCAACCAGCCTAGGCTGGATTAAGCTGTTTTATTCAGTAGGGTAATATTTTGTGTTTCACTAATAACAGGCTGAACGTAATGTTTTTGTTTTCATTTTATTCATCCAACAACAACAACAAAAACATTTATGGAGGACAGCTTACTGTCATTTTCTCAGATTGAAAAAAGCAAAGCTATTCTGAAACACAAAAACATAGGCTAATACTGTTTTTGTAATGTACATAGACATGCTATAGAAACAATTCTTGATGGCATAATAATTAGTGGCAAAATGTTTGGCTAGCAACAAAGTAGTAAAATGTCCTTTCGTGCCAACAAACACAGATTATTTATGTTTAAAGCGTCATGCTAATTGATCCTGTTAACTGCCACAAACATGTTAATTCAAGCTAATAGCTTGCTAATATACTAGAAATATGCTAGCAACATGTTAAATCATGCTAATTCAAGCCACTTTGCCAACATAACTTACTCAGCTAGTTACAGTTCTGTCCCAAATGACACACTATGCACTTGTATACACATACACAATGTCTGACACTCAACTATTATTTTGACAGTCAACATCAGTAAAAAAAGCTAATTGAAAGCCAAGCTATAACTGTTGTATAACTGTATAACATCCATTCCTTCATTCATTTTCTTTCAGTTTAGTCCCTTAGTTTATTCGGCTTAGTCCCTATAGGTTGAGCCTGGTCAGTACCTGGATGGTAGACCACATGGCAAAACCAGGTTGTTGTTGAAAGTGGTGTTAGTGAGGCCAGCAGGGGGCGCTCAACCTGCAGTCTGTGTGAGTTGTAATGCCCCAGTAAAGGGAAGAGGACACTAAACTGTCAGTGAGCGCCGTTTTTCAGATGAGATGTTAAACCGAGATCCTGACTCTCTGTGGTCATTAAAAATCTCATGGTTCTTCTGCTAAAGAGTAGGGGTGTAACCCCGGTTTCGTGGCCAAATTCCCTCAATCTGCCCTTACCATCATGGTCTCCCAATTATCCCCATCCACTGAATTGGCTCTATCACTCTCTCCACTCCACCTATAGCTGGTGTGCGGTGAGTGCATGAGCGCCGTTGTCCTGTGGCTGCCGTTGCATCATCCAAGTGGATGCTGCATGCTGGTGGTATTCTAGCCAAGTATTCCAGCATATGTTTTATCTAGTGGATGCCCTTCCAGCTGCAACCCAGTACCAGGAAACACCCATACACTCTCACATTCATACACACACTCATATACAGTATTGACCTTATTCTTCAATGCGGCAGTGCGCGTGTTTTTGCGATTGTTTTAGAACTTCCGATTCAGCTGCCTATGGGAGAAATGACTAGGAATAATAAACGGCAGAAAACGGTCAAACTACTTACTCTACAAACAAGTGTTTGCATCACAATACAGACAAAGTAAAATAATATAATAAGAAAATATCAGTTTGCAACACCTAGCAGCAAAACGAGCTGTTTTAACGTCTAAAAATGAATGGAAGTGAATGAGACCGGAAGTCTCGAGCCAAAAAGATTCAAATGGCTGCGCCCACTCGTACGCGGAGAATAAGGTGAATACTACGGCCAATTTTGTTGCCCCAATTCACTTATAGCTCATGTCTTTGGACTGTGGGGGAAACCAGAGGAAACCCACACCAACATGGGGAGAACATGCAGACTCCACACAGAAATGCCAACTGACCCAGCCAGGACTCGAATCAGCAACCTTCTTACTGTAAGATGACAGTGCTAACCACTGAGCCACCGTGCCCCCCCCACACAATTACATACTTTTTAAAAATGTACTTATTTATTTAATAAACCTGTCATCCAGCAATGTAAAACTAACCATTTCTCTTTTTTGAATTGTAACATTACTTGACCTTTTCTAAACAGCACGGGATGGTGCATAAGAAGGCAGACTGGGACACAGCTTAGATTTAGTTACAGATTTTCACAGCACCCATCAACCTCAAATCATTTAATATTTGCAAACTGGCAAGTGCATTATTGGAAACACTTCGCACAAACTGCACTAAACAACCTGCAGAAGCATGCAACATTGTCAAAATCCTTAGTTTGTCTTTCAAAAGCATAGCATCTGTGTGATTTTACATTTCAGTGCATTCAGAATGACAAGTTGTGTCATTATACACAAGTCAGAATGCTTAGTCAAGTTTTCAGTAGCTATAACAGTGTCAGATTTCCTGAAGACAATTGAAAATGCACAAATATGCATCTTTATATGGCATATCAAATTCAGCAGTAAATTTATTTATAATGTTTGCTGGATAATGAAAAATGCAAGTGGATTATTTTAATATGACGCATTACAGTAAGTATAGAGTATTACAGTTCAGTGCACATTATTGAATTACATGCTTGTTCCGTTTATAAAATGTTTGCGTGGTTGAGGACACGCTGTTCTCTGTACATTCAGCTACATCTTTTGACTCTAGATTATTACTGAGAATGTGGTCCACAACAATGAAAACATGTCTGTGCTCTTCTCCATGCCCTTCTAGCACTTATTCTCTTCCTCTGTTATTGACCTTGCTTCCTTGTTTGGCATCAATTGTCAGAAGTTACAATTGTAACGTTGAGCTCTGTCTGTAATATAAATCCTCTTGAGCATTTCACGAGGAGAAAGTATTTTCAACCATTTTTCATTCAGTGACTTCTGTAGCCACTAATGCCTAGGGTGGTTTGGAGGTTAAGGCTATTGAACAGGAAACAATAGAATACATTCAACAGTATTTTGATCAACATGACAAAGAGAAATGATAATTTAGGAAACACAGATGGTGGCATACAGAATTTGTTCAAAAGAAATTGCTTTCATCTGCACAAGCAATTTGAGGACGTGAAAATGTAAGTGTGTTGGAGAATTTATATTCTGATCAAAACGGCTGAGGAAAAATGGTAAACACATTATGAAATGTTTCCAAATGTTCTCATCTGATACACCAGTTTAGGTTAAAGTATGTTATACTGCTACCTTTATTTCTTATCTTTTTGAACATTTGAAGAAAAAAACATTTCAAATAAAGCAATTTTTTTAGTTTTTCTCAGTGGCTTTGGTGCATTTCTCACAACACTGTTTACATTTGCACAACAGTTAATGCATTACTTAAAACAGTCATTTGTGCACATCATAGTAGCAGTTTCTCATTCCTCCTAACAAATTGCGAATGCTTTTGGACATGCATCAACTGCTTTCATACAACTCTCTGCTGTTTATAACATTATCATTTGCTTATGTCATGTCAGTCAAAATGAACTAAACCTGTGAATGCTGAATAGGCCTTCCATATAAAACTAACAGTCTTCATTTCATTACTTGAGTCATTACATACAAAAATGTTGAACAAGCTGTCGAAATCTGTCAAGCAAATTTTATAAAAAATTATTTTAAATTCAATTTTTATTATAACATTTTTTATTTATTTATTTTTTCCTGAAAACATCTTTGATGGATGATTTACAGACCTGTGTATGTATGTTGTAGGTTCAGTTCCAATATGTACTGCAATATTGTCTACAGTTGTGCACAGCTCTACCCAAAGGAAGCTTATGTTTGTTTTAAATAAGGGTGGATTAATTCTTTCGCTCAATGCTGTGAATAAAGTAGAATTGTAAAAAGCAAATGCAGTAAACATGTGAAACAGACGATAGATAGTGAGAGACAGACGACAGACAGACAGACAGACAGACAGACAGACAGACAGACAGACAGACAGACAGACAGATAGATAGATAGATAGATAGATAGATAGATAGATAGATAGATAGATAGATAGATAGATAGATAGATAGATAGATAGATAGATAGACAGCAGACAGACGAAAGATAGTGAGACAGACAAACAGACAGACAGAGACAGACAGACAGACAGACAGACAGACAGACAGACAGACAGACAGACAGATAGATAGATAGATAGATATATAGATAGATAGATAGATAGACAGACAGACAGACAGACAGACAGACAGACAGACAGACAGACAGACAGACAGACAGACAGACAGACAGATAGATAGATAGATAGATAGATAGATAGATAGATAGATAGATAGATAGATAGATAGATAGATAGATAGATAGATAGATAGATAGATAGATAGATAGATAGATAGATAGATAGATAGATAGACAGCAGACAGATGAAAGATAGTGAGACAGACAAACAGACAGACAGAGACAGACAGACAGACAGACAGACAGACAGACAGACAGACAGACAGACAGACAGACAGACAGATAGATAGATAGATAGATAGATAGATAGATAGATAGATAGATAGATAGATAGATAGATAGATAGATAGATAGATAGATAGATAGATAGATAGATAGATAGATAGAAGCAGACAGACGATAGATAGTGAGACAGACAAACAGACAGACAGAGACAGACAGATAGACTGGTAAATAGACAGACAGATAGAAGCAAACACAGAAAGTTAAATAGATACAGACTGACAGACAGACAGTTGTGCGATCAGATCCTGTTATCGTCTTGAGGTGGAGCTGTTTTCTATATCAGTAATCTCTAACTCGAGCGCACTCACTTCTGTCGTACCCCTGAACTGAATCCTCCCCCTCTCTCTCTGTGTGGCACAGCGTACAAAATCAAAATAATTGTTTTCAGCAAAGAGAGTGCGGCTCTGTTGTTCCTTTACGGACTATACTCAGAAGCAACACGATGCCACTTTATAGAAACAAGACACAGAGCGCTTTTGGAGAAGAACTTCAGGGGGAAACAGAGAAGCCGATGACGCGAGGAGACACTTGAATATGATTCATTTGACTGAAAAGCCCCATGGAGAGCGATGGTGCTGAAAGGAACAGCTCCGGCGTGGGTGTGCGCGCGCTCACCGGCTGCGCTCTCTGCGCGCTCATCCTCTCCACACTGCTGGGCAACACGCTCGTGTGCGCCGCCGTCGTCAAATTCAGACATCTCCGATCCAAAGTCACCAATTTTTTCGTCATATCCCTGGCAGTGTCGGATCTGTTCGTGGCTGTTCTGGTCATGCCGTGGAAGGCTGTCTCCGAGGTGGCCGGCTGCTGGCTCTTCGGCAGTTTCTGCGACACTTGGATAGCTTTTGACATCATGTGTTCGACGGCGTCAATCCTTAACCTGTGCATCATCAGTTTGGACAGATACTGGGCCATCTCAAGCCCCTTCCGTTACGAGCGTAAAATGACCCAGAGGATGGCCTTTATAATGATCGGCATGGCCTGGACACTTTCCGTCCTGATCTCTTTCATTCCGGTCAGACTGAACTGGCACAGAGCTGTGGATCACAACCTCACCGTCCCATCTGAAGACTGCACCGCCACTTTAAACAGGACGTATGCCATCGCGTCCTCTCTCATAAGCTTTTACATCCCTGTTATAATCATGATAGGAACGTATACGCGGATCTACCGGATCGCGCAAACGCAGATCAGGAGGATCTCCACTTTGGAGCGCGCGGCCGGACACGCGCAGAGCCAGCAGGACTGCGCGAGTGAGCAGTCTCTGAAGAGCACGTTTAAGAAAGAAACGAAGGTGTTAAAAACGCTTTCCATCATCATGGGGGTGTTTGTGTTCTGCTGGCTGCCCTTTTTCGTCCTCAATTGCATCGTGCCGTTCTGCGACCTGGACACTCTCGGAGACTCTCCGTGCGTGAGCAGCACCACCTTCAACATCTTCGTGTGGTTCGGATGGGCCAATTCATCGCTCAACCCGGTAATCTACGCGTTCAACGCGGATTTCCGCAAAGCCTTCACCACCATTCTCGGCTGCAACCGACTGTGCGCGTCTTCCGCGGTGGAGACGGTGAACTTCACCAACGAGCTCGTGTCCTACCATCACGACACCACTCTGATGCACAAGGTTTCCACTCCGCGCCTGGATTCAGTCCCGGGACACGTCGATCAGATGGACGTCCCTTTCGATAAGGTGTCGGTCGTGTCCGATTCGTCTCGTGTCCAAAGAAGCGCGCTGCTGCAGCAGGACGCAGAGATGGATATCTGCCTGGACATGATGCCCTTCACCTCTGCTGGACTCAGCGACTGCTGTGCGATTCCGGGACAGATTGAGGAGTGTTGAGGAGTCTGACCTCATTCTATTCCATACGAACCTATTTATAGCATCAGATGAATCGCACTGAAAGAAAAAAAAACATTGGATTTACTACATTTTTTAAAATTAAGTGGTGGCAAACAAGTTATGCAGGCGTAAACAAGGCGTAAACAAGTTATGCAGGTAAATTAAATTAAAAATATGACAATATAACATCACAATCATATTTACATCTTTGTTTTCAATTTAGAGAAAATTTAGAGGAAACAACATTACTAAAAAACATACAAAAAAGGAATGAAAAGGAATTCAGAGGAAACAGATTATGTAAATTAGTACAGATTATTCTAAATAAAACAATAGGAAGAAATTGTTGACAATACAAATCATTCATAAAAGGCATGCACCAGATCATCAATATGACAATGATCTGTTTAAATAAAACTGTGGAAATAGGGGGAATGTGTAGATATGCTAAATCAATGTAAACAAAGAAAGTTGAACATTACTAAATGTAATTTGTTTGCTTATATTGTTTAGATCCACTTACCTTAAAATAATAGAGTAAATCCAATCAATCATTTTTTCAGTGTATATTTAGGTCTAACTTATTTCTTGATTTGCATATGATACTAACATTTGGAGAGCTTTAACACAAACTAAACTCAGTGTGATGGATATACACAAATCAATCAGGTAAGATTTCCACACTCCAAAGAGGATGGCAAAAAGCCAATTATTTCCAATCGCGTCTGTTTGTTTTCATTCACATGATCAAGTTTTCAAAATGCATTCATTCAAATAATTTAGAATAGTAATAAATGTTCAGTGTGCTTTTGATTCATGCAGTTAATATTCTGAACATTAAAGCATACATAGCCATGAAACAGGCAATATTCAAATAACTGAAAGTGTATTAAAGAGGTTTTTGACGGTATAATTAAAGAAAGGTTTTATTTAACACAGAATTCTGTTCATACAATGTTCGTTTACGTGAAAAGATCACCTCAAATATTATTGATGTTAAAAATGTCATATCATTTGATGGACATTTTATGTGCAGCTCTTAAAAGGATCTCAGTATTATTCAGTTAAAATGTGAAATTTGATTTAGACTAAAATATTCTTCATTTTAAAGTAATCTCATTCATTTTCAAAGCAATAAGAGACTGAAAGAGTTGGAAAAAAATGCTAAACTATAATTGTATAATAAATAAAATGTTGAATGGGTAAATGAACAGTGATGCTTTGAGAATGATCTATGTATGAGAATAAGAAATGCTTCAACGGAAAAAAGGACATTTGATTTAGTCATTTTGTGTTTAAAATATTAAAATAAATAAATTTATTAAAGTATTTTCTTATTAGCCTTTTCTAACTACTTTTTTACTTGTTAATTTACTTATTTTCTTATTTACTTTTCTTTATTTGATTTAAAATGATCATTGTGTAATACAAGTGCACGAGTGGCAAAAACATGTCACTTTATATTTGATCAATTTCCATCGGGTGCTCCGGTTCCACAAACATGCGGTACAGGTGAATTGAATAGGCTAAATTGTCCATAGTGTATGTGTGTGAATGAGTGTGTATCCACTGTGTAAAACCCGTGCTGGATAAGTTGGCGGTTCATTCCGCTGTGGAGACCCCTGATTAATAAAGGGACTGAGCCGAAAAGAAAATGAATGAATGTTTCCTACATAATGTGCACATCTGCTGTTAAAGATGCTCACAATTTATTCTGAAGCCGCATTAAAATATGCTGAGGAATGTGATTCCTTTAATATGCACAAAAGAACTGTCTTATTGCATGCTGACCAGAAAAACGGTTTAATAGAAATGTCAAACTCTGTTCTTGTTTAAGACACAACAAGTGAATTAGAAGACTGTTTGAACTCAACAGACATTATTGGTTTTTATTGTCTCTATTTTTTTGTACACTGCACTCATGTCATTCACACACTACCACTATAAATAAAAAGCTATTATCGTTGGCACCAGTGGTGTAGTGGTTAGTGCGTCGACACATGCACTCCAGTGTACACGGTGACCTGAGTTAGATTCCGCCTCGCAGTCCTATGCCGATCTCTGCTCCCCATGCTTTCCTGTCAATAATCTCTACTGTCCTGTCCAATAAAGGTGAAAACCCCGAAAAAATAATAATAAAATAAAGTTATTATCAGAAAATACAATTCTGCCATATACACTCACCGGCCACTTTATTAGGTACACCTTACTAGTGCCAGGTTCGATCCACTTTTGCCTTCAGAACTACCTTAATCCTTCGTGGCATAGATTTTGTGAATCTCCCGTTCCACCACATCCCAAAGGAGCTCTGTTGGATTGAGTTCTGGTGACTGTGGAGGCCATTTGAGTACAGTGAACTCATTGTCATGTTCAAGAAACCAGTCATTCGCACTTTACGACATGGCACTTTATCCTGCTGGAAGTAGCCATCAGAAGATGAGTACACTGTGGTCATAGAGGCATGGACATGGTCAGCAACAATACTCATGTAGGCTGTGGTGTTGACATGATGCTCAACTGGTACTAATGGGCCCAAAGTGTGGCAAGAAAATATCCCCCACACTATTACACCACCACCACCAGCAGCCTGAACCAATACAAGGCATGAATCCATGCTTTCTTGTTGTTGACGCCAAATTCTGACCCTACCATCCGAATGTCACAGCAGAAATCGAGACTCATCAGACCAGGCAACGTTTCTCCAATCTTCTATTGTCCAATTTGGTGAATCTGTGTTAATTGTTTCAGTTCCTAAAATTTGCTTCAGTTTCCTGTTCTTAGCTGACAGAAGTGGTATGTGTTCAGAGATGCTCTTCTGCAAACCTCAGACTGGTTAATTGAGTTACTGTTGGTTGTGTGTGAAAATCCCAGTAGATCAGCAGCTTCTGAAATACTTAGACCAGCACGTCTGGCACAAACAACCATGCCAAGTTCAAAGTCACTTAAATCCCCTTTCTTCCCCATTCTGATGCTCTGTTTGAACTTGAGCAGATCGTCTTGACCACGTCTTCACGCCTAAATGCATTGAGTTGCTGGCATGTGATTGGCCGATTAGAAATTTGCGTAAACTAGCAGTTGGACAGGTGTACCTAATAAAGTGGCCAGTGAGTGTATACTGTATTAACAAACAAAACACAGCAGGAAAAAAGTCTTTGTTGTGTTTAGATGCAAATTTGAAGGGGCTTGTTAAAGATAATTGCTCATTTTATCACCACAGCTATTAAGAGATGAAGTATGCTGTAATAGGTGCCACTTGGGAGCAAAGAAAAGGAGATAAAGGAAATTTCAAGCTTCTAATCAATGGAAACACACTCACACACTCTCTCCAAGTAATTTCCGTAGAAACTTTGAGGGCACAGTGCTCTGTGTTAACTCTTGAACTTGGACAAAAAGCTATTAGTTCAGCAAATTATTCATGGTAGGGCCGTTTCTTTCTCAAGGTAATGACTGTGTGTGACGCGGAAGGGTTTAGGAGCGAGCACAAGGAGAAACAAAAAAGCTGGAACAAAAGTAATTGCCTGCTAAATTTACCTTCACATGGTATAAGCGAGTTTTGCTGAAGGTGCGCTTTGCTTATCCTAACAGTAATCCTTCAGAGTACCAGTAAACACACTGTGATCACTCCCAGTCCTATTTATATCTAAACGTCAGCGACTATTATTGCTTTCTGAGAGTCTATTAACATAGAATGATGAGAGGTGTTTTCAAACAGCACAATAATAATGCAATACATGATTTACAGAGGTGGTTCATTCCGCTGTGGCGTCCCCAGATTAATAAAGGGACAAACCGAAAAGAAAATGAAAGAATGAATGAAACACAGACACTCATTAAAATATTATTCAGTGTAACAATGTTTATATACCACTAAATCTTGAAATATTGATATATATATATACCATTCGTTCATTTTTTTTTCGGCTTAGTCCCTTTATTAATCAGGGGTCGCCACAGCGGAATGAACCGCCAACTTCTCCAGCATATGTTTTATACAGCGGATGCCCTTCCAGCTGCAACCCATCACTGGGAAACACCCATGCACACTCATTCTCACACACACACACACACACTATGGGCAATTTAGTTTATTAAATTCACCTGTACCGCATGTCTTTGGACTTGTGGGGGAAACCAGAGCATCAGGAGGAAACATGCAAACTCTGCACAGAAACGCCAACTGACCCAGCTGAGGCTCTTACTTCTTACTATCAGGCGATCAAGCTACCCACTGCGCCACCATGACCCCGATATACAGTTGAAGTCAGAATTATTAGCCCCCCTTTTTTATCTTTTAAAATATTTCCTAAATGATGTTTAACAAAGCAAGGAAATTTTCACAGTATGTCCGATAATATTTTTTCTTCTGGAGAAAGTTTTATTTATTTCAGCTAGAATAAAAGCTGATTTAAATTTTTTAAAATCTATTTTAAGGTCAAAATTATTAGCCCCTTTATATTCTTTTTCGATAGTTTGCAGAACAAACCATCTTTATACAATAACTTGCCTAATTACAATAATTTGCCCAGTTAACCTAATTAAGGGGGAGTGGGGGTGTTGGGCGGGTGGGGTTGTGGTTGGGTCGATCGTAAAGTGAAGAGCTGGAGGGGGTGTGGTGGCGGGCTGCGCGGGAGGGGGGGGGAGGGGGTGGTGAGGCATTCTTGCCTGCTGAGGGGCACCTCTCCCAATGAGGCCAAAGGGGCAGTGGCTCTGTGCACGGCCCTGTTTCTGACGATGTTGGAGAAGGACAGTCTTTTTAAAATTAATTATTTTTCTTTATTGAAATAGGCTTTTTGATCCAGTTACAGTTAAAGATATCTAAGAAATAGCATTTTTAAAAGCCCAATGGTTATTTGAACACTTAAAGGGGAAAAACAATGGCATAATGCTTTTAAATACAACAGAGCCGACTCTTGAACTTGCCAATAAAATAAATATCTTTTAAAATGACATTTTATATATATTTCTTCGGCTTAGTCTCTATTTCAGAGGTCGGCACAGCGGAATGAACCACCAACTATTCTGGCATATCTTTTACATAGCGGATGCCCTTCTAGCCACAACCCAGCATTGGAATTAAATTGAATTGAATTTAATTTTATTTGACATATTTTAGACAAGCTGTACAAGTATCCCATACATTTTGAAATAAAAACTGTCGAGGATAAAAACACAATAAAGCCCTGGGCTTGTTTCCATTGTGGTCCTCGCTGTTAAATAAAACAAAGTATGGCTTCAAAATACCGATGATGCATAAAACAGACAGTACCTCATACATTTTTAAAACAGGAACAAAATAATTCACAAATACATTCTTTCATTCATTTATTTTTCTTTTCGGCTCAGTCCCTCTATCAATCAGGGATCGCCACAGAGGAAAGAACCATCAACTTATCCGACATACGTCCCACGCAGCGAGTGGCCTTCCAGCTACAACCCTATACACAATCAAGTAACACATAAAATAAAAGATCCTCGTCCACCATGCAAACTAATTATCCTCATCAAACAACCATCTTTTGATTACTTTTTTGAACCTCCTTAAATCTTTTATTTCCTTGATCGATTTTAGTAATTTGCTCCCAGGGGCGGACTGGGACAAAAATTCAGCCCTGGCACTGTAGCCACACCAGCCCACATTACCACACCGACACAGCCCCACCCATGGACACGCACATCCACACATTATATTAGTGTACAGATGGTGAAATAATATACGCAGTGCCAAATGTAATAGATATTAAAACATTTAAATGTATGTGACTGGAACAAAAACAACCTCTTTATAAAAAATGTATACATACAGTAAAAACTTAATAAAAAAATGTTTGTCTGCTATTATATGATAGAAGTAACCTTTGAATGTGTCTCACGCACACACACACACACACACACACACACACGCGCACACACACACACACACACACACACACACACACACACACACACACACACACACACAGAGCTTTACACACAAATGGACACGCAGCACGCAGCATGTGCAAAATGTCCTGTATGTCCAAAGACTTTTGTCAGTTGTTGTGTCTGAGTGAGAAAAGAATTGATGAAATTTGAAAGATGTAATCATTAAATGCATTTTGTGCCAAAACAATGAGAATTGATCCCTAGTTCAGCCCACATAGACTTCTGTTGTGCTCACTGTGTCAAGAGTTTTGCAAAAGTGTCCTATATAGAGAAATGTGTCCTAGCGTCTGTAAAAAAACTTTATTACACTTAAGTAATAACAGTAGCACAAAAGGCAATACAATATATAACAAAAAGGCAGAAATATTTGTGTGTACTAGCAGATTTGTACATTTTTAATCCTTCATGATATATAGCTTTTTTTGATATAAAGTATGCTGAAGTGTTGCTAGTGCTGCATCTCCATTTGTGTGTGTGTGACACACATTCACAGGCTACACCTATCATAGGGGTTAATTTATCGTTAATTAGCCACAGTCTTAAAAATGCTTACATGAGCTTTTATTTTGAAGTGTTTCTGGCAATCAGACAGTTTATTCTTATTTGTTTCGGGACCACACACACACACACACCAACCTACATGGATACTCCGAAGTGATGTTTAGCACTTGCATGCTCAGTACTTGTTGGAAACTTTGTGGAAAAAGAATAAAGAATTCTGGATTGATTGCAGCTCGTTGCCTCTGATTGACCAGACATCTGTGGTGAACTAGCCCCCACTGACAACCCCTAACTGGTTTGTGGTTTCTATATCAGTTTTCTGTACACAGTATTAAGAAACTGTCAGCATTTGTGTCAGGGTGTGTTTCTCTTACGGCTGTATTCCTACCTCCATGACACTTGACTCTGCTGCAGCAGTCAGGCTATCTGCACTGCCACTGGGTCCAGAAACATCCTAGTTTGAATAGATGAACACAGGAGTCAGGAAAGGAAGAACACAAGCAAGCCAATGTCTGACTATTGCATAGATATACTACAATATTGCCTGTAAAAGAAGTCTATGTTCCACCTACTGTACATACTGTGACATATGCATGTATTTAATGTTTTACTTTAAAGACTAGCTATGTATTTAGAGTTGACTACAAATTCCTACAGTACTATAGCTATAGCTGTTCTGTGTATACCCTAAATTCCACGTTATCTGCTTATAATGATATTTTAAAATGTATGGGAGTTCCACGCTGAGTTAACTGTTAAACACAGTGTAGGTTACTGTCAAAAACTGTCAGAAGTAGCGTGAATGACATTAAAATTAATTATTATTTATATTTTAGTATAATTAAGGGGGTCAGTCACACACCAGAAGCGCTGCTCGGCGACGCACAGCGTCGCGCCGCGCAACGCCATGCATTTCAGAATTCTAATTTCTAAACAAAAGTTTCTAAGGTACACAAGTCGGCAGCTGTCATGTGAATATGCGCGTCTGATGTGCCATACTCTCAACTGTCATGTGCTCGCCGTGTTGCGGCGCATCCGATGTGTGACCTGCTTTATTTTCTGTTCCCTTCTTACCTCCTCTACCGCGCTACTGTCCTCCGATGCATTTACACCTCCTCTCGCGAATATTTCGGTTAATTTTATGCATTTGGCAGCATCTGATTTTTGAGCCCTTTTCTTGCTCTCTCTGACCTTTTCAGCACCGCCTTTCCTTTTTTTACGGTCCATATTTTGACATTAACGTTATTAACGCCAGATTTTGATTATATCAGCGTAATCCACAGCCTCTGATTGGGTCGGCCCATCTCGAGACCGGCCGGCCGTCGCCGATTGGCCCAAATGCTTAACATGTATCATTATTATAATTATCAATCATCATTATTATTATTATTGTTGTTGTTGTCATCAACAGCAGCATTATATTCACATCTTGCAAGAGATAAACGCTGCCAGCATGCAAAAACAATACATATTAAAAAAAAAAAAAAAAAAAAAAAAAAAAAAAACCTGACCGGCCCACATTTTAAAACTGCTCCGGCCCTTCTGGCATTTGCCAGAATTGCCAGACGGCCAGTCCGCCCCTGTTTGCTCCACATGATTGCACGTGTATATAAAAACATATTTTTCCCCACTAGACTTCTAAATTTAAGTAAACAAATATTAAAATCCCAACCCCTAGTACTGTATAAATGCTGTTGCCTCTCCATTTGAAAATAGTTCACCAAATAACTAGGAACCACATTATTAAACATTTTACGTACCATTCCCAGTTTTAAAAAACATACTCTCTTACTAACAGTTAACATGCCTAATCCTTTAAAAGACTCTTTGTGCAAATGTGCTCTAGGATGAGTTTTTAGGAGTGAGTGATGAGTGCCTTTTGCAATTTTTCCTTCATAATCTATGAGCAGCTACTACAAAAAAGAGGTAGCATAATCAAAATGGGGTTGAATTAAAGCTCCTGCCATCAATTTTAAAGAATGAACATCCAACAGATCAGCTTGCCTTGCTAAGAACCTAATTTTTCCACATATTTTTCCATAGCATCACCTGATAATTTATTATCTATTAAACATCCCAAATAATTTACAACATTTTTCGACTCTATTTTCAATTCATTACTACAAAACTATCATCTTTCTTTAATTTCACTCTATAAGCAAATAAATTAGCTTCTGTCTTACCTATGTGCAAAGAAAGTTTATTGTCTAAAAACCAGTTATACACACTTTTTAACTGGGAACTCATGATTTCTTCCAGGGCCCTTTTGTCTTGATGAGATACTAAAATTGCAGGCATCATCAGCATAAAGATCACGCTCTGAACACGCTATTTTTAAATTATTAATATATAAAATAAAAAATAAAGGACCTAAAATACTTAGGAAAACCCAATACACACTCATTCACACTACAGTGCATGTGTTTGGACTGTGGGGGAAACCGGAGCACCCAGAGAAAACCCACAGCAACACGGACAGCGCATGCAAACGCCACACAGAAACGCCAACTGACCCGGTCTGAACTCGAACCAGCGACCTTTATATAAAGATGTAATAGTAAACTCAAAGCAGTAGTAACACCATTACACTTTGACCTTTTATTTTCACAAGTTATTTGAAAGTGTATTTAAAAACCTGCTT
This sequence comes from Danio aesculapii, assembly GCF_903798145.1. NCBI lineage: Eukaryota > Metazoa > Chordata > Actinopteri > Cypriniformes > Danionidae > Danio > Danio aesculapii. The sequence goes on from NC_079446.1 coordinate 6,262,015, forward strand.
TTCTATAACAACACTTGAGAAAATTGAATTTGACGTGAACATGAAAAATGGCACAGCTTGTCCTCGATGGCCATCCATGCACTTTGATATTGATTTTTGCTGAATTTAGGGCAGCAAAATTGCACCTTACAAATACACACAGACACACGCGCGCGCGCACACACACACACACGCACAAACACACGCACGCACACACACGCACACACACACACACACACACACACGAACATTAAAATATCAAATCTGTTTTGATGTGCACTTCAAGCTGTCTGGAGTGATTTTCAGTAAGCCAAACCTGCTACAAAACTTATTTCATGTGTCAACACACTGCTTAAAAAGCTGCTTTTGTCGGCTTCTGTCCATATGGCAGGAAAAACGTCTCTCTTGGCTTGAAAAAAAAAAACCAGCCTGAAAGCTTCTGTGGTTGACTAAAAATGTTGAGCTGAAATGATGTGAAAAGCAAAGACAGAAATCGACAGGAAGACACGTTTCAGTCACTCAGTGTGTGTAAATCTATGACAAAAACAAATATGTTTTAATCCAAGTAAACATTAATGAAAGTATTTTACCTCTTACTGATCCCAACATCTACACAAACACACACAATGATAATAGTACTGAAATAGTAACACATCAATGATGTCATGGCCTCTTTCACTGAATGTTATTTTGACCGAGATTTCTATTGTTCTGTTCTCGCCATCATCAGTTCATCATTAGTTTTCATAAGCATTCACTGAAAGAAACCGTTGATGTGTGACCATTTCAGCAATATTATCATTGTTTATGTGTGTGTTTTCCATTCAGTTTATTCATTCCCTGTGTATTTAAGCTCTCTGTTCTGTACAGTGCACTGCTGGTTATTGTTTGTGTGTTGTTATGTCTTTACTCTGTCTGGATCCCCGTTTCCTGCTTGAATTATTAAACCTTTTTTTCTTATCTTATGCCTGCTTGTGCACTTTTTCCTTCATTATGACAAACAGAAAATACTCCTTTTATTGTATCAATGATAGAAAAGGCTAAAATACAGGTAAAACCTATAGCAGCATAGTTCAATTTCAGTAGTTTCACGTAAATTAATATTAGTAGGTCTATTATAAATAGGAATTAGGATTGCTGTAATATTGAAATATTTATACTGCACTACAATGAACAATATACATGTTCATTTTCACTACTGTTAATAAATATGTAAAAATTACAGTAACAAATGATTGTTGTTAGGTATTGTGTTTCCATTAACTTAGTTTAAGTAATAGGGCCTTATAGACCCTTTTCACAAGACAGCTATGATGTGTTGGCTCACTGGAAATATGTTCCCAGGGCTACAATCTTTGAGAACTGACAATTATATATCCTGGACTACATTGTCTGGCAGTTTTTACAAATTCACTAGAGGGCGCTGTGTATATTTTTGACAATCTCAAATACATTACTGAGGCATGTTTTCTCATACATGCCATTTCTTGTAAATTTACCAGATGCATTACTACGACATTAACGTCTTTATCGTGCGCGGCGGTTGGCTTGTCATTGTGCTAAATATATCAGCTTGATATCACCTCACCCAAATGCTCCCCTTCCGTCAACCTAGAGCCATAGAGAGAGAGCTGTGACAACAGAAGTCCACAATGCTTGATTGTCACGTGATTCATGTAGACTCAAATAGTTCCACGAAGTGCTTTGCGGTTAATTCAAATAATGTCAGATAACGTTAGCAGTAACTCGGCTGTAAGTGCTAAGTTTCGGGAACTATTGAAATACCATGAATCGCCAATGCTGTTAAAAAAAACAGTTCCATTGTAGTCAGTGGAGGTGTCGCAGCTCTCTCTCTCTCTCTACGGCTCTGCCTAAACCCAACTGATTGTGTTTTTAAAAGCAAACTATTAGAGAAAAGCTGCATGCGTCCACCGCGATATGTGTTTTTTTGGGTTTTGCTTTAACTGGATTGTGAAATCGTTCTTCGCCGTACTCAAAACCCGCTCCCGATCCTCCTCCCAAGTCTACTGCCGTACGTGGCGAGCTACTGAGCCAACCAGTCATGCTGGAAAAGCCATACAGAGGTAAGCAGTCAGTGGTACCGACTTGTAGCATTTGTTTTTTAGGGTTCGTTTTATCTGGTTTGTGGAATCGTCCTTTGCTGTACTCAAAACCCACTCTCGCTTCACCTCCCAAGTCTACCGCCATACGTGGCGAGCTATTGAGCAAACCAGTCATGTTGGAAAAGCCGTCCATACAGAGGTAAGCAGTCAGCGGTACCGGCTTGTTGCATTTGTTTTTTGGGTTTCATTTTACCTGGTTTGTGGAATCGTCGTACTCAAAACCTGGTCCTGCTCCGCCTCCCAAGTTTACTGCTGTACGTTACGAGCTACTGAGCAAGCCAGTCATGCTGGAAAAGCCGTCCATACATAGGTAAGCACTCAGTGGTACCGGCTCATAGGATTGTTTTTTTGGGTTTTGTATTATCTGGTTTGTGGACTCGTCCTTCACCGTACTCAAAAACCTGTCCCGCTCCACCTCCTAAGTGTATCGGCGGTTGTGGCGAGCTACTGAGCAATCCAGTCATGCCGGAAAAGCCGTCCATACAGAAGTACTGTAAGCAGTCAGTGGTACCGGCATGTAGCATTTGTTTTTTGGGTTTTGTTTTATCTGGTTTGTGGAATCGTCCTTCGCTGTACTCAAAACCCGGTCTCGCTTCACCTCCCAAGTCTACCGCCGTACGTGGCAAGCTACTGAGCAAACCAGTCATGCTGGAAAAGCCGTTCCTACAGAGGTAAGCAGTCAGCGGTACTGGCCTGTGGCATTTGTTTTACACATTAAATGCAGCCATATGAACCCGCGAGAACATATTTGTTGGTTCGCAAAAATGCACAACAGGACACATTTTCCCAATGAACCTGTGTTGGTTTTAAATTTAGCCAACTATGAAGACATCAGCTTCTTAGAAACCCTGAAATGTGAAAATGGTCTACTGTTAAGTGTTACCATTCAAATTAACAGTGGATTCTAAGATTAATAAAATAATGTCAGATCAACCGTCAACCATAAACTGCTTTTAAATGTGGTTTATTGTTTGTGGCAGAATTTGAGACAACTGAATGGGAAGAAAGTCTATTTCTGTGCACAAAGTCTGTAATGGATTTGGAAATACATCATCATCCTGAATATGAGGGCAAAGGTGGATTTGAAAGACATTTGTGGGCTTTGATGCATCTGCGGTTTACAGGCACTTAATACTACCCAGCATCCTCAAGGTTATTATTTTACCAAATAAACAATCTATAGCCTACCAGACTATACAAGGTTATTAAGCCTCCATAATACTGCAGCTCTTTGCCAAATGAAGAGGCGCTCAGGGAATCTCGGCAGCAGAGACATTCATATTATTCCATCCAGAATCAACGGGATACATCATAGGAAAGGAAATGGAAAATGATGCACTATGCAGACATTCACAGTACTGTTAATCAGAATGTAGCAGATAAGCTGATTTATTTAATCATAAGAATCTTAAAAAAATGAAAGGTACTTTATTGTAATCTAGGCAAGGTTATTTTAGTAAACAAGAACTAAAACTAAGACTAAAACTAACTAAGATTTTTGTGAGTTAAAAAAATTTTTTTTTAACTAAGTGAAAATGAAAAACTAAAACTAAATAAAGCTAACAACAGTCACTGAAAAACCAACTGAAATAATATAATAAACAGTAAAAATAAGTAATCATTTTCAGAATTAATAAGCACTTATTCTGTGGCGAAAAATCTGACCTTGTGGCTGTTTAAAGAAATAACCAACCCAGGCTCATTCTGAAAACGTAGTCCCGTGGACATTTCTGGAGACTGCGAAATACATCCCGGGAGGTACGTATTTTTGCAGTTTTTGTTTTCGCGAATCCGCGAGAGGCCACTTTCGCGAGTGCCGTTCGCGCCCGCTCTGTTCTTGCGTGAACCCACCAGAGGCCGCTGTCAAACGACCATCTGTCCGACTGGCGGAATGATTGACTGAGCGACCGGCCAATCGGCCAGCCGACCCACCCTCCTCCTTCCCTGAACTCGCCCGCTTACTTCCCTAAACCCAACCTACAATTTACAAAAGCCGTCCAGAAAAAGAAAAGCCCTCGTCTGATTTTTACCACGTTTTCGGATTTTACCACATTCTCACCCTGTTATGAACTTGTTCACTTTTGTTTCTTGGATTCTGTTTTTGTCTTACCTGATTTCTGGAACCACTCTTCCCCAGACTCGAACCCGGTCATCGTCATCGTGGTCAGCTCCTCTCTGCGTCTCAAGTCCGCCGACGTACAGGACGAGCTAACCGGACAAACTGGTTGCGGCAGGAAAGCCCTCCACACGAAGGTAAGCGGTCAGCCGGTAAGCTCTAAAAGGAACGGCGTCATACCGCCCCGTAGCGTTCGCTTAAAAAAATTAAATACAGCAATTTGTACCTCCGGCTACATAATTCGCGGTCTCCAGAAACGTCCGTGGGATTACGTTTTCAGAATGAGCCTGGGTTGGAAATAACAGTACATGGCGCTTTTATTGACAAACAACACAGGCTCATTGTGAAAATGTACCCCCGTACACATTTCTGGAGAGTGCGAATTATATAGCCAGAGTTATGTATGGATGCATTTCGTCTTTAAAATGAACGCTATGAGGCGATATGATGCCGCCAACGGCTTCTGTTTCTTTTTGCTCTGGTAAAAATCAGGCGGCTGGGAGGTCTTTTCTTTTTCTGGATTGCTTTCTGGTTGAGTTTAGGGAAGGGAGTGAACGGGTCAATCAGTGCTTTAGAAAACACTATCGGTTGGGTTTAGAGACGATCGGTCAGTCGATCATTCAGTTAGTCAGTCAACAGCGGCCTCTAGTGGATTTACACGAGAACAGCAGGCAATTTCTATAAAATGTGTTTTTTTTTGCAAAGAAATATAAACTAGACATGTTTAACTACATATACAAGAAGTTTGTCTCCACTTTGTGTGGTTTATTTATAAACTAATTTCGAGAGGATCACGTGCTTATGATCAACACGGCTGGCTCCTCATTAGCTCCGTAATGTGACCCATCAGATAATTACGTAAGCATTATAAATAACCAGAGTTTTTCACTCCAGTTATCTTCGTCTTGAAGCTTCCCCCTCCTTCCACCCCTACTTCCTCCCTCTTTTTTCCGATAGGGCGACACGGTGGCCCAGTGGCTAGCACTGTTGCCTTACAGCAAGAACACCGCTGGTCCAACCTCCTATCAGGCTGGTTGGTGTTTCTGTGCGGAGTTTACATGTTCTCCCTGTGTTCACATGGGTTTCCCCCGGGTTCCCCGGTTTCCTCCCACCGTCCAAAAACATATACCATAGCACTAGATTAAACCAAATTATCACCGAAAACAACCCTAGTTTACACTTCTCACGCGGCGACAAGCAGGGGAGTTCTCGAGACCTACCTGAGCTCGAACTCCCCTCTCGCCCTTCTAACGGGAGGGAGCCCCGGGCTCGAGGATATTACGAGCTCATGGCTCTCTCCCGGGACAGCATGCCAAATACGCTTTATTGATTATCAGCTAAGTGTGAACTCTTGAATCTTAATTTTTTACTTTTATTCATTGCATTTGTATGGTTTTAGATTCAGTGTTAAGAAATTATTTGAAAAATAATAAGCAATTATTTTGTTTTATTTACTAAGAGGCTTGCACAAGTGTTAATATAAGCTGCACAAACATTGCTCTGGTCGACAATGGACATGTTCTTTTAACTCTCTTAATCTAGAATAACTAAAACTGAAACTAAATATATAAAAACTAAATAGAAATGTGTTCACAAAATAAAATCTAAACAAACTAAAAAAGCTAAAATAAAGTAAGCAGAAATGAATGGCAAATTTTAAAAATAGTACCAAAAACTATAACCTTGAATTTAGGATCACATAAATAACATCCATGAAAAAACAAATAAAAATACAATAAAAATAATCCTTAGATCACAAACACACGCCAAAATAAAGCGGAAAAAGGTGGAAAATAATATAGGATATAGTAATATGGTTAACACTGATAACTTGAATCCTTTGCTAAAATAAGAACCATGTCCATCTCAGAATTTCAAACTGCTCATTGTTTAAATGTGCACTGAAATGTGACAGTGAGCTGCAGTTTTTAACTTTTCAACACCTGTGCATGTTTTCTGACCCATGTGACTTATTTACCCGAAACATGTCATCTCCCTGAATAAATGTCAGACGATATGCAAATGAAAGGTTAAATCAAAGGTCAGCCCACTGGATGATATGTGTTGTATATGAAAGGTTTCAACTGTTTACAACAGTTATTGGAAATGAATCCAGCAAAGCACAGAGGATATGCTTAAAATTCATTCCCACACTATACTATAAGGCGGCTTGTTAAAAAACATGTCACTTCATCTCCTCAAAGGTCAAGAAGAACTGAAGCTGTACGCACCATCAAAATGAGTAATAAGGTGAATCTCAAGAACAGCTTCAAGTCGTATGTATAAATTAGATGCTCAAGCAGTCATGTCAACAGTTTTTTATGCTACTTTGACTTATTTTAGTACACTGACTATCCGTAAGTAAAGAGTTCTCTGTATTTTGTGATTCGTGTTTTAATTTTTCCCTGTTTATTTCAACCCAGGCTCTTTCAGAAAACGTACCTCTATATACATTTCTGGAGAGCACCAAATACATCCCAGGAGGTACGTTTTATTGCAGGTGTTGCTTTCGCGAATCCACCAGAGGCCACTGTGTACGCTTTTTGAAATCTCAAATTTCTCTTGCGAGTGCCTTTTGCGCCTGCTGTTCTCACGTAAATCCACCAGAGGGCACTGTCGACTGACTGACCGATTGACTGACCTACCCTCAACCTTCCCTTAACCCAACCGATAGTTTTTTCAAAAGCACCGACTGACCAGTGCCCACCCACTTCCCTAAACCCAACCGACAGTTTTAAAAAGCAATCCAGAAAAAGAAAAGCCCTCGCCTGATTTTTACTACGTTTTCAGATTTTACCACATTCTCACCCTGTTATTTACTTGTTTATTTTATTTTTGGCTTTTGTTTTTGTCTCACCCGGTTTCTGGAACCGTTCTTCACTAGACTCAAACCCTGTCGTCCTGGTCAACTCTTCTCTGCCTCTCAATTCCGCCGACACACATGGCGAGTTAACTGAGCAAACTAGTAACACAAGAAAAGCCGTCCATACGGAGGTGATCAGTAAAACGGCGTCATACCGCCCCGTAGCATTCGCTTTAAGGACAGCTTCAAGTCGTATGTATAAATTAGATGCTCAAGCAGTCATGTCAACAGGTTTTTATGCTACTTTGACTTATTTTAGTACACTGACTATCCGTAAGTAAAGAGTTCTCTGTATTTTGTGATTCGTGTTTTAATTTTTCCCTGTTTATTTCAACCCAGGCTCATTCAAAAAACGTACCTCTATATACATTTCTGGAGAGCACCAAATACATCCCAGGAGGTACGTTTTATTGCAGGTGTTGCTTTCGCGAATCCACCAGAGGCCGCTGTGTACGCTTTTTGAAATCTCAAATTTCTCTTGCGAGTGCCTTTTGTGCCTGCTGTTCTCATGTAAATCCACCAGAGGCCACTGTCGACTGACTGACCGATTGACTGACCTACCCTCAACCTTCCCTTAACCCAACCGATAGTTTTTTCAAAAGCACCGACTGACCAGCGCCCACCCACTTCCCTAAACCCAACCGACAGTTTTAAAAAGCAATCCAGAAAAAGAAAAGGCCTCGCCTGATTTTTACTACATTTCAGATTTTACCACATTCTCACCCTGTTATTTACTTGTTTATTTTATTTTTGGCTTTTGTTGTTGTCTCACCCGGTTTCTGGAACCGTTCTTCACTAGACTCAAACCCCGTCGTCATGGTCAACTCTTCTCTGCCTCTCAATTCCGCCGACACACATGGCGAGTTAACTGAGCAAACTAGTAACACAAGAAAAGCCGTCCATACGGAGGTGATCAGTAAAACGGCGTCATACCGCCCCGTAGCATTCGCTTTAAGGACAGCTTCAAGTCGTATGTATAAATTAGATGCTCAAGCAGTCATGTCAACAGGTTTTTATGTTACTTTGACTTATTTTAGTACACTGACTCTCCGTAAGTAAAGAGTTCTCTGTATTTTGTGATAAATGTTTTAATTTTTCCCTGTTTATTTCAACCCAGGCTCATTCAGAAAACGTACCTCTATATACATTTCTGGAGAGCACCAAATACATCCCAGGAGGTACGTTTAATTGCAGGTGTTGGTTTCGCGAATCCACCAGAGGCCGCTGTGTACGCTTTTTGAAATCTCAAATTTCTCTTGCGAGTGCCTTTTGCGCCTGCTGTTCTCATGTAAATCCACCAGAGGCCACTGTCGACTGACTGACCGATTGACTGACCTACCCTCAACCTTCCCTTAACCCAACCGATAGTTTTTTCAAAAGCACCGACTGACCAGTGCCCACCCACTTCCCTAAACCCAACCGAGAGTTTTAAAAAGCAATCCAGAAAAAGAAAAGCCCTCGCCTGATTTTTACTACGTTTTCAGGTTTTACCACATTCTCACCCTGTTATTTACTTGTTTATTTTATTTTTGGCTTTTGTTTTTGTCTCACCCGGTTTCTGGAACCGTTCTTCACTAGACTCAAACCCTGTCGTCATGGTTAACTCTTCTCTGCCTCTCAATTCCGCCGACACACATGGCGAGTTAATTGAGCAAACTGGTAACACAAGAAAAGCCGTCCATATGGAGGTAATCGGTAAAACGGCATCATACCGCCCCGTAGCATTCGCTTTAAGGACTAAATCCAGCCATACGTACTTCTGGCTACATAATTCGCGATCTCCAGAAATGTATATAGGGCTACATTTTCAGAATGAGCCTTTGTTAGATGTAGTGCAATTAGAGTATCTGTAACCTGCTTAACAGAAAGTTTCCTTAATATGCATGGTTAATATCCGTAAATTGACTTTCCCAGAATTCCCTTTTTTCAAAGTTTGCTGCATTTTTAGAACCAGTACCTCTTGGACCAACCCAACTAATTTTTAACGCTTCCACAAAAGTAATCCTGGACACTAGACACATCTGATGCACATTGTTTTTCTTTTGGGTCAAGATTATATTCTGGTTTCTCTGTCTCTCTCTCTCTCTCTCACACACACACACACATCAAGCACGCTGCATTTATTCTCATGCAAATGAGCCCCCAGGTGCTGCTACCTGAATTCTAATCAGCGTTTGATTCAAGTCTGTTATTGGAGTTCGTACCAAAAGTTTCTTTCAGATGAAGCAGCTGGGAATACAGGACAACTTCATCACACCCCCTCTGTAAAACAGCTATTGTTTTCTGAAGACAGTAATCTTACAGCTGTGCTTCTGTGGTCTTCTCTCAAATATATATTTCTTGTGCATTTGAGCCAGTTATTGTCATTTTCCTTCAGCTTAGTCTCTTATTTATCAGGAGTCCCCACAGCGGAATGAATCGTCCAGTATATGTTTTACGCATCGAATTCTCTTCCAGCTGCAACCCGGTGTCTTTGGACTGTGAAGGAAACTGAAGCACCCACATGAAAACCCACGCCAACACGGGGAGAACATGCAAACTCCACATAGAAATGCCAACTGGCCCAGCCAGGACTCGAACCAGCAACCTTCTTGATGTGAGGTGACAGTGTTAACCACTGAGCCACCATGCCACCCAGTTATTGTTATACTGAAGTTAATACCACTGCATTGACTTGAATAGCATTTGGAAATATTAGTGAATGTACAACTTCAGAAGCATGAAATATGTAAAAAGTAAATAAGGGTAAGAATGTGGTCAAATCTAAAAACATGGTAAAAATCTGTCTGCCGCGAGGGCTTTTCCTTTTCTGGATTGCTTTTGAAAACACTGTCGGTTAGATTTTGGGAAGCGGGTGGGTGTTGGTCGATCGGTGCTTTTGAAAACACTATTGGTTGGGTTTAGGGAGGGATGAGGGTGGGTCAGTCAAGCGGTCAGTCAGTCAGTCAGTCAACAGCAGCTTCTGGTACATTTACGTGAGAATAGCAGGCGCTAATGGCACTCATGAGAGAAATTTAAGATCTCAAAATACATACACAGCAGCCTCTGATGGATTCGCGGAAACAAAAACTGCAAAAAAGCATAGCTCCTGGGAGATATTTGGCGCTCTCCAGAAATGTATATAGCGGTACGTATTCAAAATAAGCCTGTGTTGCATATTTCTTGCCAGTTATTGTTACTACATGCAGAAGTTAATATCAATGCACTGACTTAAATAGCATTTGGAGATATTGTTGAATCATAAATTCTCATATATTTCATAAAAAAAAAATAACTATAAGAAGAACATTTTGGATGAATAATGTCAAGCTTCATGCCTCATTCACACTAGCAGCGACTTTGTACCTGCCTGTCGCTCTGGGTGGTGATCTGCTGCAAACGCAAGTTTGTGTAGGTATAAACAACACGAATACAACCGGCCTCTGAGCAAGCAGAAAGAGGATCACGTGAGCTCTACTGGTGCTCCTATTGGCTGTCGCTCAAGAAAGTTGCTCTTCATTTGCATAAAGTTGAATGATTCTCAATTTTGTCGCGTTACCTAAAGCCGCCTTTCCACTGCACACGACATTCGGACACGTCTGTCGGAATATGCCCCCTTGTGGCAGTCGCACAGAATTTTCAGTTTGTTGTGCACCATGAGAGAGAAGCTGGATTCTCGTGGTGTTCGAAATAAAGGAGTGCAAAAAGAGCCTTTATTTTTAGTCCATTCACCATGGTTGAATGAATGTATGAATGAATACTAGAAACTCATAGACTGCGAAAAATTTCGAAGGAATGTTGAGACAACATAAAAAAAATAAATAAAATAAAAAATAAAAAATATATATCCCAATATCCCAATAATTTACATATAAATATATGTATCTGTATATATATATATATATATATATATATATATATATATATATATATATATATATATATATATATATATATATATTCATACACATTACTCATTTATGAATAGAAATGTTTTTTTTATATAAACTTTTTTCTCAACTTTAAAACTACTATTTCTCATCTTGTGTGCACGGAACTGCTTAGACAATACTGGAATACATCACATCCGGTTGACCAGTGGTATCTGGTCTAGTTACAGGAGTCTAAATATTGTAAATAAATGACTTCTGGTCTGTCGCTTGTCGTTTGCAGTGGAAAGGCAGCTTAACTGGTTGCAAATGGTCGATATCCTTCATGTAGATGGAGGTCGCCGGAAGTTGCTCGCTCTCCATTAAAATGAAGGTTGCTTGTCGCTTTGGCGATGCGCGTTGCTCGTAGTGTAAATGAGGCTTCAGAAGCATGAAATGCAGTCATATGGAAACCTTTTTTCTCATTTCTCATTCAATTTCTCTTATGTGAAATTCCCAGATGTGTTCCACAGACCCAATTTTTTTTATTTGGAATGAGTGATTAAATATCTATAATACCTTTCTTTCTATTTCTATTCTGTTGTGACGTGTTTATCCACCTCTAGGCTGTGATGCAGATTAATCCATATACATTATAAAAACATGTCACAACACAAATCGATTAAGCTAACTTAATCATTTTTAAAAACTTAAGTAGATTGAATAATAAAAGAAGTTTTCCCAAAAAACCCTTAAGAATTGTGCTGTTTCACCTCATTTCAAATAAGTAGTTTGAACAAGTCATTTTGAGTGTAGCATTTCACACGATATTTCATATGCTAATCCAAAAAGCATTTGAGGACAGCAGGAGTGATCCCTCGTCACATCAGCACGTCAGAAAATTTCATACCTTTATTCAGCTCTTAAATTTGCATGTCAACAAGACTCACCCAGAAGCAGTTCACAGGAAGGGGACTCGAGATCCATTGGGAAAGACTGATAACAGTGATGAAACGACACTCACAGATGCTTGCTGATCCCTTGTGGGCCACACGGCAACCCGCATCCTAATTAGTTACATCCTCCTACCCAACAACCCCTGAAAAAATCTGATTATATAAGAGTCGAGAACAATGAAGCCAAACAAGGTGGATAAGGGGAAGTTTTACGGATGAAAACAGCTAAATGGATGTAAGGTTTGGGAAGTGGGACGATGTCTCTCAGCATACTTCATCAGAAACATGGTGCCAAAATTTAAAGGGCACCAATAATGCAAAAATAAATTTCGGAAGCTGTTTCTATAGCTAATTTAAATTACTATAGCTAAATAAAAATAACAAATTAAATAAATGCATGCACCAAACATGCTAACAATGCTATCATGCTAGCAATGTTAAATATGTTAGCCATTTTTTAAGCCACGGTAAAGTTTGAGCATGTGAAATTCTGACTTACAACATTGTGAAAAGGGGCAGAATTAAACAAAAGTGAGCAATTGCTCCATATTTTCAATCTTTGATCTTCTATTGGTCTCACTCAATCATGTGATGCGATTTCGCAGGTCAGAGTTCACCAAGCTTCAACTTTGCAGCGCAGCGACATGCGAAACTCTTCCCGTTCACTTGCGTATGAATGGAAGTCTATGAGGCAACATCTTATCATAGTGCTAATCAATGCTCGAAAAAAGTGGGATTAAAGACATCCAGACAGTTATTATCTTTACGAACACAGGGAAAACATGCAAACTCCACGCAGAAATGCCAACTGGTCCAGCCGGGATTTGAACCAGCGACCTTCTTGTTGTGAGGTGACAGTGCTAACCACTAAGCAGCCATGCTTAGCAACATGATAATCCAAAACACTGTGATAATATATGTTAGTCAAATACATAAACATTGAACCATCATAATGCTAATCCAAGTTCAGTGCTAGAAACATATATTAGTGAAATTCACAAAACATGCTAAAATGCATTAGTAGTATAATAGCAACATGCTACAACATGTTAGCAATATGTTAAAACATGCTAGCAACATGCTAAACATGTTATTACCACATTAATTCATGCTAGCATAGTCTTTAGATGTTAATGTATGTAGCTCTGTGCTAAAATGATGTTAAAAAAATGATGACTCTGTGTTAAATGATGTTAGCAACTTGTTAAATAATTCTAGCAACATGTTGAAACATGCTAAGCTCTTAAAGTCTGTGTCTGTGGGTCTCTGTTTCATCGTGTCTGAGTTGCTTTCTCTCTTTTTGCTGTGTTTATCCTATACATTTCACCCTGGTTATCCTTCTCTGAAGTAAAACATCCCAAGAGTGGCTGTGTCTGTCCTTCTATCAATAGGCCTATTCGGTCAATCCCTTCACCATTAAACTGGCTTAGTGATGTAAACAATGTTTGACAACAACAGTGTTTCTCTGAGCAAGTTTAAATAAGCTTCTCTGTCAGCACATTCACTTCTACTAAACATAAAAAATTAAGTTGTGTTTCTCTCCGATTTTAGTATAGATTTTGTACAAATTTCATACAGAAAGTATTGTCTTGAAGATGATCACTTTAATCACTGTAAAAATCATTCAATGCAGATAATAAGTTGCAATATTACACTATATCGCTTGACTGTGAAAATCGCCACCATCTCTTATCGTCTTTTATTTCAAAATCTTTGCAATTGAAATCTTCATTACTCAATGTAAAATCACGATTTCCGAAAACTACTAAAATCTCCAGTTTTTGTCATTTTTATACTTTTTTGCAATTGTACTCTTCAATACACAATATAAAACATACAGTACCGTACATAAAAAATACAAAAAAACATTTACAATACTGTCATGTATGTAATTACAATGTTATAACAATGTTGTTGCATAGTAATTACAATGTAAAGACGTAGTAACTACATTCAAACTAAAACTTAGTAATTACATATGCACTGCGTATATTTACATTTAAATACACAAATACTGTACATGAAATATACAAAGAAACATTTAAGCTTATAAAGATTATCTTGGATGCAATTACAAAGTAATAGCAATGTAATTACAATGTAATGACATAGTAAATAAGTTTTTAATGTGTATATTTATGTATTCAACTATAAATAATTTTACAACAATACAATTACAATGTTATAACAATGTAATTACAATGTTACAAAAAAATTATAACAATGTAATTACAATGTTACAACAAAATTATAACAATGTAATTACAATGTTATAACAGAGTTATAACAATGTCATAACAATGTAATTACATTGTTAAAACATTGTAACTACATTTCTATAACGTTGTATTTACATTGTTATAGCATTGTTAACATTGTTATAACAATGTAATTACAATGTTATAACATTGTAATTGCATTGTTGTAACATTGTAATTACATTGTTATAACAATGTAATTTCAACGTAATTACGTCTAAAATAAAAATTTGTGATTACATATATACTGCGTATAAATACACAAATACTGTACATGAAATACACAAAGAAACATTTACATTTCTAAATATTATCTTGGATGTACATATTGCAATGTAATGACATAGTAGTTAAGTTTGTAATTACACATGTATACTGTGTATATTTAGCTATTCAACTATAAATAACTAAATACTGTACATGCAATATACAAAGAAACATTTACATTTATTAATTACTCTTGGCTGTAACTACAAAGTAATTACAATGTAATGACATAGTCATTACATCCAAGATATAAGTTTGTAATTGCAATTATATAACTTCAATTTGCAGGACAAATACTGTACATGAAATATACAAAAACACGTTTACATTTATATATATTGTCTTGGATGTAACTAAAGAGTAATTACATACAAGATAAAAGTTTGTAATTACATATTACATACCTGAGTGCTGTGTACATTTAAGTATAAACTATAAATACACACTGTACATGAAATATACAAAGAAACCCATTAATAAATATTATATGGGATGTAATTACAATGTAATAGCAATGTATTTACATTTAAGAAAAAAGTTTGTAATTACATTACATGTGTATTCTGTATATTTCTGTGAATAACTATAAATACACCAATACAGTACATGAAATATACAAAGAAACATTTACATTTATAAATATTATCTTGGATGTAGCTACAATATATTTACAATGTAATGACAGTAATTGCACACACATACAAACATGTTTATAAATCAAGATTACATACATGTGTGCTTTGCATATTTAAGTATATAACTATAAATACACACTGTTCAAGAAATATACAAACATGTTTGTAAATATGGATGTTACAGTCAAATGTATATTATGCCTGTCTGTTTTGCTTGTGTGTGTGTTCGCTCTCTCTCTCTCTCTCTCTCTCTCTTTCGCTCGCTCGCTCGCTCCCTCCCTCTCTCTCTGTCAATTCTTAGGTACGCCCATTCCAGTTTCCCATTCGTCCGTGAAGATGTCAATCTCTATTCCACCCTGTGACGTCATCGACATCTCTACCAATCACATTAGGAGCTCACCGTTTAAAGGGACGCGAGCGGGGAAGCTCGTTCTGCTTTTTGCTCTGTCTTGTTTGCTTTATGCTGCTTGTTTTTGTGTGTGTTTTGGCTTATGTGATGTGATATTGATGTTAGTTTAGAGTTTTGATGTTGGTCTTGTTCTTGTTGTGTTAATAGTTGTTACCGTCTTGTTTGTGTGCTGGTAAAATTCCCCGATCTCTGGCGTCAGCCTTTCCCTGGGGATTCGAGGAGTTTAGAGGTCACGTGACATACATTTTGCATCATGTAGATAACTATACTGTCTAAACACACTAGTTTAGAAGTGAGCGCCACCCGCTGTAAGTTTTCTTCGTATTTTTGGTTAGAAGAGTAGGATTAGATATAGCGTGAAAACGCTGAAGATGTTCTGTTTGTTTATTTTCTATTAGATAGATTAGAGGGTCCTGATAGCTAGATTTGGGCGTTTTGTTATATTGCTTTCATTTATTTGGCGCCACTTAATTCTCGTTTCCCCAACCACAATACGTTGAATTATTCTCTTTTGTGTGACCTTGTAAATACTTTTCTTTTCTGTTTGCCTTTTCACTATTGTAAATAAATTCACCTATTTTTTGGCAGTATTTTGGTTGTTGTTTAAATTTTGCCACCTACTCACCACAAATTTTAACCACCCTTAAATGTTGCCGCTTAAACCCTAGAACAAAACTATAAAGTCGTAACATTTAAATGGGGGCTCATCCGGGATATCTTTTTAATAAAAGAACCTGAAATTGTGGTAATTTTTGTGTTTGTTGGTGGCAATTGGTGTTAGTTTGTGTATTGCATATAACAGGTGTATGCGGAAGGGTATCTTGCTGTTTGTTTTGTATAGTCTGTATCATGGAGGTTTTTAGTTTGGAGAAATTTGTTACAAAACCAACCATAGAGCAGATTAATGTTTGTAGGAAGCAGGATTTATTACTGATCGCTGATCATTATCAGATTGTTGTTAACAAGCAGAGTCGCAAGGCAGAAATAAAAGGTAAGATACTGTTGAATTTACATGAGAAAAATGTTCTTCCTCTGTCAAATGTTGTGGAGGGTACTGGTGAAAATATTAGCCAGGATGACGTTGCTGTGGCGCATCTCAGTCCGGGTGCTGAGGAGGATCCAAATGGTCAAGCTGATGTCAGCGCGGAGGCGAAGGCCGGCTTGCCAGCGTTTGATCCGTTCTCCCCGATTTCCTCTGGTTACAGAGATGACGCGCGACTGAAAGTCCGCTTAGCCCGTCTGCAGTACGAGGCACAAGAAAAAGCGCACACACGTCAGGCTGAAATAAACTTGCGTTTAGAAATACGCAAGCTAGAAATTGAGGCTGATAAAGTGATCAAGCTGCGACAGCTAGATCTGGAGGCGATGAAGATTTCTTCTGGCTCAGCTGCGCAGCCCAATTCGGCTCCTGCCTCTGTGTCCTCTGTGTCCCCGCCTACTGATCCAGCTCCGACCGCATTTGACATAGGTAAGCACATTGCATTAGTCCCACCATTTAGAGAATCAGAAGTAGATTCTTATTTTTGTGCATTTGAGCGGATAGCCATTTCTTTACGTTGGCCTAAAGAGGTTTGGTCACTATTGCTCCAGTGCAAGTTGTTTGGTAAAGCTCAAGAGGTTTGCTCTACTCTGTCAGTTGAGGATAGCTTAAAATATGAAAATGTCAAGTCTGCAATTTTGCGAGTTTATGAGCTTGTTCCGGAAGCCTATAGACAGCGATTCAGAGCATCTAAGAAAACGTCTGCACAGACTTTTGTTGAATTCGCAAGAGAGAAGGGAATCTTGTTTGATAAGTGGTGCAGCGCTAGTAAGGTGGCTGATTTTAACTCACTGCAGGAACTGATGTTAATGGAAGAATTTAAAAATTGTTTGCCCGAGCGAGTTGTTGTCTATCTAAATGAACAGAAGGTGACTTCATTGTCGCAAGCCGCTGTTCTAGCAGACGAGTTCATTTTAACTCACAAGAATGTTTTTGCACCTGCACGTTCTGAGAAATCCCAGCTTAATTCTTCACAAACCAGTCGAAAATCTAGCACACCTCGTGAAGAACGTGAGTGTTATTATTGTCATAAGCAGGGTCATGTAATAGCTGATTGTTTGGTTTTAAAACGGAAACAGCAGCCGCAAGTGAAAAGCATAGGGTTTTTAAAAACTCACACTGCTTTTAATGCATCTGATGATGACCAAATTGATGACAACTACAAACCTTTTATTCTGGAAGGATTTATTTCGTTGTCTGAAAATGGTGAGGATCAGATTAAAGTAAAAATTCTTCGGGACACTGGTGCTTTGCAATCTTTTATTGTTGCAGACAAATTAAAGTTGTCGGACGACACTTTCTGTGGTTCCAGTGTGATTGTGCAGGGCATTGAGATGAATTGCATCAAAGCGCCGCTGCATCGTATACACTTGAAGAGTGATCTGTGTACAGGATTTGTGAGGGTGGCTGTGCGCCCGTCACTTCCTGTAAAGGGTATAGATGTTATTCTTGGAAATGATCTGGCAGGAGGAAAAGTAATGCCAGTGTTAGAAGTAACCGAAAAACCATATTTGTGTGCTCAATCGGATTTGACTGACGCTTACCCCGATGTTTTCCCTGCGTGCGCAGTTACGCGCGCGCAGTCGCGCAAGATGGGTAGTGAAATTGAGTTGGCTGATTCATTTTTCTCTCCTCTGCTATCTGATGAGAAAATTCCTAATTCTAACACATCCAAAGAAAAACAAAACACAGAGAATGTTGATGTAAGTGTGACTGATACGGAAACGTTAAAGTTACCTGTATCACGAGAGAAAATAATTGTTGCTCAAAAAGAGGATAAATCTCTTGCTCCTATTTTCAATTCTGTTGTCACAACAGATGTGATAAAAGAAATGAAAAGTGGATTTTTCATTGACAATGAGTTACTGATGAGGAAATGGTGTTCAAATCCGGATAGGGATTTTGATTGGGATGCTGTGTATCAAATTGTGGTTCCATCTCCTTATCGTCAACACGTATTATATCTGGCGCATGACCATCAGCTTGCTGGCCATCTAGGAATTACAAAAACATACAACCGAATTTTGAAGCATTTCTTTTGGCCAGGTTTAAAAAAAGATGTGGTTAAATACTGTCGTGTTTGCCATACATGTCAGATAGTGGGAAAGCCAAATCAAGTGATTCCGCCTGCTCCCTTGACTCCCATACCTGTGATTGGCGATCCTTTTGAACACATAATTGTGGACTGTGTGGGGCCGCTCCCCAAAACAAAATCTGGTAATCAGTTTTTGCTAACTATAATGTGTGCCGCAACTAGATTTCCAGAAGCTGTTCCCCTGAGAAAAATCACCGCACCTGTGATTGTTAAAGCTCTGATAAAATTCTTCTCTACATTTGGCCTGCCCAAAATCATTCAAAGTGATCAAGGAACGAATTTTCTATCGAAGCTTTTTAAGCAAGTTTTACAATCACTCGACATCACCCATCGTATTTCAAGCGCATATCATCCTGAGAGTCAGGGTGCGCTTGAACGCTTTCATCAAACACTCAAGTCCATGCTCCGCAAATACTGCCTGAGTACAGATAAGAACTGGGATGAAGGAGTCCCTTTGGTTTTATTTGCTGCGAGAGAAACAATTCAAGAATCGCTTGGATATAGCCCAGCTGAGCTCGTATTTTCTCACGAAATTAGAGGTCCGTTAAAAGTCTTAAAAGAACGCATGTTGTCTGTGGAGACCAGTAAGAAAACTAACATATTAGATTATGTTAGTCAGTTTCGTGATCGTTTACACTCAGCGTGTAAACTGGCTAAAGAATCTTTGGCCAGTGCACAGAAAGGTATGAAGCGCAAGTACGACAGAAAGGCTGTTGCGCGCTCATTCGTTGTTGGAGATAAAGTTCTCGTACTTTTACCAGTACCCGGTTCTTCACTTTCTGCTCGTTTCGCCGGTCCGTACGAAATAAAAAAGAAAATGAGTGAGACTGATTATATGATTCATACACCCGATAGGAAACGTCAAACCCGCGTGTGTCATATTAATATGCTCAAAGCATACCATTCCAAAGAGACAGGTAAGGATGTGCCCGTGTCAAATACGGAATCCGTTGTTTCCACTGTTGTTGCAGTTGCGGAACAGATTTCTGCTGTGATGTCAGATGCTGATGACGGTGTAATTCTTCGTGACCTTCCCCAATCATCTGTGAGGTTAGTCAATTCAGAACTTTTGAGTGATCTACATTCATATCTCAAACATTTGCCTGCTGATCAGAAAATTGATATCATTAAGTTAATATCTGATTTTAACTGTTTGTTTAATGATGTTCCAACCCAAACAAATGTGTTAAAACACGATATTAATGTGGATGGCGCGCGTCCAATAAAGCAGCACCCATATCGTTTGAATATGGTTAAAAGATCCATTATGCGTCAAGAAGTAAACTACTTGCTTGAAAATAAATTGGCAAAACCTAGCAGTAGCCCTTGGAGTTCACCGTGCTTGCTGGTGCCTAAACCAGATGGAACGTACAGATTTTGTACTGATTACCGAAAGGTTAACGCAGTCACTGTCCCAGACAGCTATCCTTTACCACGCATGGAGGACTGCGTTGACAACGTCGGTTCTGCACGGTTTGTCTCTAAATTAGACATGCTGAAAGGTTACTGGCAAATTCCACTCACTGATAGAGCTTCTGACATCTCAGCATTCATCACTCCAGATTCATTTACGCAATATACTTCGATGGCTTTTGGTCTTAGAAACGCACCCGCGACGTTTCAACGTCTAGTAAATACGGTGTTGGCAGATGTACCAAACTGTAGCGCATATCTCGATGATGTAGTAGTTTATTCCATGAGCTGGCGTGATCATGTGAATTCGTTAAGGGAAATATTTACACGACTTTCTAACGCATCTCTGACACTGAATTTAGCTAAATGTGAGTTCGGCCAAGCGACTGTCACATACCTGGGCAAGGAGGTTGGACAAGGTCAAGTTCGCCCTGTAGATGCGAAAGTAACTGCTATTTCACAGTTTCCTGTCCCCACCACTGGCCGAGAACTACGGAGGTTCTTGGGTATGGCCGGTTATTACCGCAGTTTTTGCAAAAACTTTTCTACTGTGGTTAACCCCTTAACATCCTTACTTAGCCCTTCTACATCGTATGTATGGTCTGATGCTTGTCAAAGTGCCTTTGATAGTGTGAAAGCACTGTTATGTAATGCACCTGTTCTTGCCGCTCCTGACTGTGCATCACCATTTAAGCTTGAGATTGATGCAAGTGCTGTGGGTTCTGGTGCAGTACTCCTCCAGGAAGATGAAACTGGTATTGACCATCCTGTTAGCTATTTCTCTCGTAAGTTTAATAAACATCAGCTCAATTACTCTACGATTGAAAAGGAAACCCTTGCTCTGTTGTTTGCTTTGCAACACTTTGAGGTTTACATTGGTTCCAGCTGTTTACCTGTGATTGTATATACAGATCACAATCCCCTCGTATTTTTATCCAGGATGTACAATCATAACCAACGACTGATGAGATGGTCTCTGCTAGTCCAGAATTATAATTTGGATATTAGACATAAAAAAGGCATTGATAATGTTATGGCGGATGCCCTGTCTAGAGTTTAATTTTTTTTTTCTCTCTCTCTGGTTTATTTTAACAAACAGGTTTGTTCTTGAGGGTCAGGGTGTTACAGTCAAATGTATATTATGCCTGTCTGTTTTGCTTGTGTGTGTGTTCGCTCTCTCTCTCTCTCTCTCTCTCTCTTTCGCTCGCTCGCTCGCTCCCTCCCTCTCTCTCTGTCAATTCTTAGGTACGCCCATTCCAGTTTCCCATTCGTCCGTGAAGATGTCAATCTCTATTCCACCCTGTGACGTCATCGACATCTCTACCAATCACATTAGGAGCTCACCGTTTAAAGGGACGCGAGCGGGGAAGCTCGTTCTGCTTTTTGCTCTGTCTTGTTTGCTTTATGCTGCTTGTTTTTGTGTGTGTTTTGGCTTATGTGATGTGATATTGATGTTAGTTTAGAGTTTTGATGTTGGTCTTGTTCTTGTTGTGTTAATAGTTGTTACCGTCTTGTTTGTGTGCTGGTAAAATTCCCCGATCTCTGGCGTCAGCCTTTCCCTGGGGATTCGAGGAGTTTAGAGGTCACGTGACATACATTTTGCATCATGTAGATAACTATACTGTCTAAACACACTAGTTTAGAAGTGAGCGCCACCCGCTGTAAGTTTTCTTCGTATTTTTGGTTAGAAGAGTAGGATTAGATATAGCGTGAAAACGCTGAAGATGTTCTGTTTGTTTATTTTCTATTAGATAGATTAGAGGGTCCTGATAGCTAGATTTGGGCGTTTTGTTATATTGCTTTCATTTATTTGGCGCCACTTAATTCTCGTTTCCCCAACCACAATACGTTGAATTATTCTCTTTTGTGTGACCTTGTAAATACTTTTCTTTTCTGTTTGCCTTTTCACTATTGTAAATAAATTCACCTATTTTTTGGCAGTATTTTGGTTGTTGTTTAAATTTTGCCACCTACTCACCACAAATTTTAACCACCCTTAAATGTTGCCGCTTAAACCCTAGAACAAAACTATAAAGTCGTAACAATGGATTTGATTACAATGTAATCACAATGTATTTACATTGTAACGACGTAGTAATTACATCTAAGATAAAAGTTTGTAATTACATATTACATGTGTACAGTGTATATGTATATAACTATAACACACAAATACTGTACAAGAAATATACCAAAAACATTTACAATGCTAACATGTATGTAATAACAATGTTATAACAATCTAAGTACAATGACATTACATTCAAAATAAAAGTTTGTAATTACATATGTACTATGTGTATTTACATATGAATACACAAATACCGAACTTGAAATATCCAAAGAAACATAAGATTATAAATATTATCTTGGATGTAATTACAATGCAATAGCAAAGTAATTACAATGTTATAACAACACAATTACAATAAAACGACAAGGTAATGACATCTAAAATAAAAGTTTGTAATTACAAATGCACTGCGTATATTTACATATAAATACACAAATACTGTACATGCAATATACAATAAAACATTTACATTTATAAATATTATCTTGGATGTAACTACAATGTAATTACAAAGTAATGACATAGTATCTACAATGTAACGACATAGTAATTAAATTCAAGATAAAAGTTTGGAACTACATGTATACTGTGTATATTTATATACCTAAAACACACAAATACTGTACATGAAATATGCAAAAAAAAACATTTACAATACTATCATGGATGTAATTACAATGTTTTAACAATGTAATAACAATGTAATTACAATGTTATGACAATGTAAGTGCATCTCAAATTAAAGTTTGTAATTCCATATGTGCTGCGTATATTTACGCATAAATACACAAACATTGTACATGCAATATACAAAGAGACATTTAATTTTATAAATATTATCTTTGATGTAGCTACAATGTAATTACAATGTAATGACATAGTAATTCCATGCAAGATAAAAGTTTTTTAATTACATATTACATGATTACTGTGTATATTTATGTATATAACTATAATTATTAAATACTGTACATGAAATATACAAATATACATTTATGTATATTGTCTTGGATGTAACTACAAGTTTGAAATTACATATTACATACATGTGTACTGTGTAGATGTATATAACTATAACACACAGACTGTACATAAAATATACAAAAACACGTCTACAATACTATCATAGATGTACTTACAATGTTAAAACAATGTAATTACAATGTTACAACAAAGTTATAACAGTTATAACAATAAAATTACAATGTTATAGCCATGTAATTACAATGTTACGTCAAAGTTATAATAATTTTATAACAATGTAATTACAATGTTACAACAAAGTTATAACAATGTTATAACAATGTAATTACGTCAAAAATAAAAGTTTGCAATTACATATATTCTGTGCATATTTACGTATAAATCCACAAACACTGTACATGAAATACACAAAGAAACATTTACATTTCTAAATATTATCTTGGATGTACATCTTACGATGTAATGACATAGTAATTAAGTTTGTAATTACACATGTATACTGTGTATATTTAGCTATTCAACTATAAATAACTAAATACTGTACATAAAATATGCCAAAACACATTTACAATAATATAACAATGTAATTACAATGTTACAACAAAGTTATAACAGTGCAATAACAATGTTATTACAATGTTACAACAAAGTTATAACAATGCCATTTAAGTTTTATAACAATGTAATTACAGTTTTATAACAATGTAATTACATTGTTATAACAATGTAATCACATTGTTATAACATTGTTGTAACATTGTAATTACATTGTTTAAAATTTAATTACAATGTTACAACAATGTTAAAACAATGTAATTACAATGTTATAACAATGTAATTACAATGTTACAATAATGTATTTACGTCCAAAATAAAAGTTTGTAATCACTTATATGCTGCATATATTTATGTATAAATACACAAATCCTGTACATGAAATACACAAAGAAACATTTACATTTCTAAATATTATCTTGAATGTACATATTACAATGTAATGACATAGTAATTAAGTTTGTAATTACACATGTATACTGTGTATATTTAGCTATTCAACTATAAATAACTAAATACTGTACATAAATATCCAAAAACACATTTACAATAATATAACAATGTAATTACAATGTTACAACTAAGTTATAACAATGCAATTACAGTTTTATAACAATGTAATTACAGTTTTATAACAACGTAATTACATTATCATAACATTGTTATAACATTGTTGTAACATTGTAATTACGTTGTTAAAAAAATGTAGCTACAATGTTACAGCAATGTCATAACAATGTAATTACAATGTTTATACAATGTTATAACAATGTAATTGCGTCCAAAATAAAAGTTTGTAATCACTTATATGCTGCATATATTTATGTATAAATACACAAACACTGTACATAATATACACAAAGAAACATTTACAATTCTAAATATTATCTTGGATGTACATATTACACTGTAATGACATAGTAGTTAAGTTTGTAATTACACATGTATACTGTGTATATTTAGCTATTCAACTATAAATAACTAAATACTGTACATAAAATATGCAAAAACACATTTACAATAATATAACAATGTAATTGCAATGTTACAACTAAGTTATAACAGTGCACTAACAATGTTATTACAATGTTACAACAAAGTTAAAACAATGCAATTACCGTTTTATAACAATGTAATTACAGTTTTATAACAATGTAATTACATTGTTCTAACATTGTATTTACATAGTTATAAAAATGAAATTACACTGTTATAACAATGTTATAAGAACGTTAAAACAATGTAGTTACAATGTTATAACAATGTAACTACAATGTTAAAACAATGTAATTACGTCCAAAATAAAAGTTTGTAATCACTTATATGCTGCATATATTTATGTATAAATACACAAATACTGTACATGACATACACAAAGAAACATTTACATTTCTAAATATTAGCTTGGATGTACATATTACAATCTATTGACAGTAATTAAGTTTGCAATTACATGTATACTGTGTATATTTAGCTATTCAACCATAAATACCTAAATACTGTACATAAAATATGCAAAAACACATTTACAATAATATAACAATGTAATTATAATGTTACAACTAAGTTATAACAGTGCAATAACAATGTTATTATAATGTTACAACAAAGTTATAACAATGCAGTTACAGTTTTATAACAATGTAATTACATTGTTATAACATTGTTGTAACATTGTAATTACATTGTTATAACATTGTTATAACATTGTTGTTACATTGTAATTACATTGTTATAAAACTGTAATTGCAATGTTGTAACATTGTAATTACATTGTTTAAAAATGTAGTTACAATGTTACAACAATGTTATAACAATGTAATTACAATGTTAAAACAATGTAATTACAATGTTATAATAATGTATTTACGTCCAAAATAAAAGTTTGTAATCACTTATATGCTGCATATATTTATGTATAAATACACAAATACTGTACATGACATACACAAAGAAACATTTACATTTCTAAATATTAGCTTGGATGTACATATTACAATCTATTGACAGTAATTAAGTTTGCAATTACATGTATACTGTGTATATTTAGCTATTCAACCATAAATACCTAAATACTGTACATAAAATATGCAAAAACACATTTACAATAATATAACAATGTAATATGTTACAACTAAGTTATAACAGTGCAATAACAATGTTATTATAATGTTACAACAAAGTTATAACAATGCAGTTACAGTTTTATAACAATGTAATTATATTGTTATAACATTGTTATACCATTGTTATAACATTTTTGTAACATTGTACTTACATTGTTATAAAACTGTAATTGCATTGTTGTAACATTGTAATTACAATGTTTAAAAATGTAGTTACAATGTTACAACAATGTAATTACAATGTTAAAACAATGTAATTACAATGTTATAATAATGTATTTACGTCCAAAATAAAAGTTTGTAATCACTTATATGCTGCATATATTTATGTATAAATACACAAATACTGTACATGAAATACACAAAGAAACATTTACATTTCTAATTATTATCTTGGATGTACATATTACAATGTAATGACATAGTAATTAAATTTGTAATTACACATGTATACTGTGTATATTTAGCTATTCAACTATAAATAACTAAATACTGTACATAAAATATGCAAAAACACATTTACAATAATATAACAATGTAATTATAATGTTACAACTAAGTTATAACAGTGCAATAACAATGTTATTATAATGTTACAACAAAAATATAACAATGTAATTACAGTTTTATAACAATGTAATTACATTGTTATTACATTGTTATAACATTGTTGTAACATTGTAAATACATTGTTATAAAAATGTTGTAACATTGTAATTACATTGTTTAAAAATGTAATTACAATGTTACAACAATGTTATAACAATGTAATTACAATGTTATAACAATGTAATTACAATGTTACAATAATGTATTTACGTCCAAAATAAAAGTTTGTAATCACTTATATGCTGCATATATTTATGTATAAATACACAAATACTGTACATGAAATACACAAAGAAACATTTACATTTCTAAATATTATCTTGGATGTACATATTACAATGTAATGACATAGTAATTAAATTTGTAATTACACATGTATACTGTGTATATTTAACTATTCAACTATAAATAACTAAATACTGTACATAAAATATGCAAAAACACATTTACAATAATATAACAATGTAATTGCAGTGTTACAACTAAGTTATAACAGTGCACTAACAATGTTATTACAATGTTACAACAAAGTTATAACAATGCCATTACAGTTTTATAACAATGTAATTACAGTTGGATAACAATGTAATTACATTGTTATAACAATGTAATTACATTGTTATAACAATGTAATTACATTGTTATAACATTGTAACTACATTGTTATAAAAAGTAAATACATTGTTATAACATTGTAATTACATTGTTATAAAATGTAATTACAATGTTACAACAATGTTATAACAATGTAATTATAATGTTAAAACAATGTTATTACAATGTTATAATAATGTATTTATGTCTAAAATAAAAGTTTGTAATCACTTATATGCTGCATATATTTATGTATAAATACACAAATACTGTACATGAAATAGAAAAAGAAACATTTACATTTCTAAATATTATCTTGGATGTACATCTTACAATGTAATGACATAGTAATTAAGTTTGTAATTACACATGTATACTGTGTATATTTAGCTATTCAACTATAAATAACTAATTACTGTACATAAAATATGCACAAACACATTTAAAACAATATAACAATGTAATTACAATGTTACAACAATGTTATAACAATGTAGTTACAATGTTATAAAAATGTAATTACAATGTTATAATAATGTAATTACGTCCAAAATAAAAGTTTGTAATCACTTATATGCTGCATATATTTATGTATAAATACACAAATACTGTACATGAAATACACAAAGAAACATTTACATTTCTAATTATTATCTTGGATGTACACATTACAATGTAATGACATAGTAGTTAAATTTGTAATTACACATGTATCCTGTGTATATTAAGTTTTAAAGTATAAATAACTAATTACTGTACATAAAATATGCAAAAACACATTTACAATAATATAAAAATGCAATTACAGTTTTATAACAATGTAATTACAGTTTTATAACAACGTAATTACATTCTCATAACATTGTAATTACATTGTTATAACATTGTTGTAACATTGTAAATACGTTGTTATAAAAATGTAGTTACAATGTTACAGCAATGTTATAACAATGTAATTACAATGTTTATACAATGTTATAACAATGTATTTACGTCCAAAATAAAAGTTTGTAATCACTTATATGCTGCATATATTTACGTATAAATACACAAACACTGTATATAATATACACAAAGAAACATTTACATTTCTAAATATTATCTTGGATGTACATATTACAATGTAATGCCATAGTAGTTAAGTTTGTAATTACACATGTATACTGTGTATAATTAGCTATTCAACTATAAATACCTAAACACTGTACATAAAATATGCAAAAACACATTTACAATAATATAACAATGTAATTACAATGTTACAACTAAGTTATAACAGTGCAATAACAATGTTATTACAATGTTACAACAAAGTTATAACAATGCCATTACAGTTTTATAACAATGTAATTACAGTTGGATAACAATGTAATTACATTGTTATAACATTGTAACTACATTGTTATAAAAAGTAAATACATTGTTATAACATTGTAATTACATTGTTATAAAAATGTAATTACAATGTTACAACAATGTTATAACAATGTAATTACAATGTTGAAACAATGTTATTACAATGTTATAATAATGTATTTATGTCTAAAATAAAAGTTGGTAATCACTTATATGCTACATATATTTATGTATAAATACACAAATACTGTACATGAAATACACAAAGAAACATTTACATTTCTAAATATTATCTTGGATGTATATCTTACAATGTAATGACATAGTAATTAAGTTTGTAATTACACATGTATACTGTGTATATTTAGCTATTTAACTATAAATAACTAAATACTGTACATAAAATATGCAAAAACACATTTACAATAATATAACAATGTAATTGCAATGTTACAACTAAGTTATAACAGTGCACTAACAATGTTATTACAATGTTACAACAAAGTTACAACAATGCATTTACAGTTTTATAACAATGTAATTACATTGTTCTAACATTGTATTTACATAGTTATAAAAATGAAATTACACTGTTATAACAATGTTATAACAACGTTAAAACAATGTAATTACAATGTTAAAACAATGTAATTACAATGTTATAACAATGTAATTACGTCCAAAATAAAAGTTTGTAATCACTTATATGCTGCATATATTTATGTATAAATACACAAATACTGTACATGACATACACAAAGAAACATTTACATTTCTAAATATTAGCTTGGATGTACATATTACAATCTATTGACAGTAATTAAGTTTGCAATTACATGTATACTGTGTATATTTAGCTATTCAACTATAAATATCTAAATACTGTACATAAAATATGCAAAAACACATTTACAATAATATAACAATGTAATTATAATGTTACAACTAAGTTATAACAGTGCAATAACAATGTTATTATAATGTTACAACAAAGTTATAACAATGCAATTACAGTTTTATAACAATGTAATTACATTGTTGTAACATTGTTATAACATTGTTGTAACATTGTAATTACATTGTTATAAAAATGTAATTACATTGTTGTAACATTGTAATTACATTGTTTAAAAATGTAGTTACAATGTTACAGCAAGGTTATAACAATGTAAGTACAATGTTTATACAATGTTATAACAATGTAATTACATCCAAAGTAAAAGTTTGTAATCACTTATATGCTGCATATATTTATGTATAAATACACAAACACTGTACATAATATACACAAAGAAACATTTACATTTCTAAATATTATCTTGGATGTACATATTACACTGTAATGACATAGTAAATAAGTTTGTAATTACACATGTATACTGTGTATATTTAGCTATTCAACTATAAATAACTAAATACTGTACATAAAATATGCAAAAACACATTTACAATAATATAACAATGTAATTATAATGTTACAACAAAGTTATAACAATGCAATTACCGTTTTATAACAATGTAATTACAGTTTTATAACAATGTAATTACATTGTTCTAACATTGTATTTACATAGTTATAAAAATGAAATTACACGGTTATAACAATGTTATAAGAACGTTAAAACAATGTAGTTACAATGTTATAAAAATGTAATTATAATGTTACAACTAAGTTATAACAGTGCAATAACAATGTTATTATAATGTTACAACAAAGTTATAACAATGCAGTTACAGTTTTATAACAATGTAATTACATTGTTATAACATTGTTATAACATTGTTATAACATTTTTGTAACATTGTAATTACATTGTTATAAAACTGTAATTGCATTGTTGTAACATTGTAATTACAATGTTTAAAAATGTAGTTACAATGTTACAACAATGTTATAACAATGTAATTACAATGTTATAACAATGTAATTACAATGTTACAATAATGTATTTACGTCCAAAATAAAAGTTTGTAATCACTTATATGCTGCATATATTTATGTATAAATACACAAATACTGTACATGAAATACACAAAGAAACATTTACATTTCTAAATATTATCTTGGATGTACATATTACAATGTAATGACATAGTAATTAAATTTGTAATTACACACGTATACTGTGTATATTTAACTATTCAACTATAAATAACTAAATACTGTACATAAAATATGCAAAAACACATTTACAATAATATAACAATGTATTTGCAGTGTTACAACTAAGTTATAACAGTGCACTAACAATGTTATTACAATGCTACAACAAAGTTATAACAATGCAATTACAGTTTTATAACAATGTAATTACATTTTATAACATTGTGATTACATTGTTATAACATTGTTGTAACATTGCAATTACGTTGTTATAAAAATGTAGTTACAATGTTACAACAATGTTTCAAGAATGTACTTACAATGTTATAACAATGTAATTACGTCCAAAATAAGTTTGTAATCACTTATATGCTGCACATATAATTATGTATAAATACACAAATACTGTACATGAAATACACAAAGAAACATTTACATTTCTAAATATTATCTTGGATGTACATATTACAATCTATTGACAGTAAATAAGTTTGTAATTACACATGTATACTGTGTATAATTAGCTATTCAACTATAAATACCTAAACACTGTACATAAAATATGCAAAAACACATTTACAATAATATAACAATGTAATTACAATGTTACAACTAAGTTATAACAGTGCAATAACAATGTTATTACAATGTTACAACAAAGTTATAACAATGCCATTACAGTTTTATAACAATGTAATTACAGTTGGATAACAATGTAATTACATTGTTATAACATTGTAACTACATTGTTATAAAAAGTAAATACATTGTTATAACATTGTAATTACATTGTTATAATAATGTAATTACAATGTTACAACAATGTTATAATAATGTATTTATGTCTAAAATAAAAGTTTGTAATCACTTATATGCTACATATATTTATGTATAAATACACAAATACTGTACATGAAATAGACAAAGAAACATTTACATTTCTAAATATTATCTTGGATGTACATCTTACAATGTAATGACATAGTAATTAAGTTTGTAATTACACATGTATACTGTGTATATTTAGATATTCAACTATAAATAACTAAATACTGTAAATAAAATATGCAAAAACACATTTACAATAATATAAAAATGTAATCACAATGTTACAACAAAGTTATAACAATGCAATTATAGTTTTAAAACAATGTAATTACAGTTTTATAACAATGTAGTTACATTGTTCTAACATTGTATTTACATAGTTATAAAAATGAAATTACACTGTTATAACAATGTTATAACAATGTTATAACAATGTAATTACATCCAAAATAAAAATTTTGTAATCACTTATATGCTGCATATATTTATGTATAAATACACAAATACTGTACATGACATACACAAAGAAACATTTACATTTCTAAATATTAGCTTGGATGTACATATTACAATCTATTGACAGTAAATAAGTTTGTAATTACACATGTATACTGTGTATATTTAGCTATTCAACTATAAATAACTAAATACTGTACATAAAATATGCAAAAACACATTTAAAATAATATAACAATGTAATTACAATGTTACAACAAAGTTATAACAATGCAATTACAGTTTTATAACAATGTAATTACATTGTTATAACATTGTTATAACAGTGTTATAACATTGTTGTATCATTGTAATTACATTGTTATAAAAATGTGATTACATGTTATAACATTGTAATTACATTGTTATAAAAATGTAATTACAATGTTACAACAATGTTATAACAATGTAGTTACAATGTTATAAAAATGTAATTACAATGTTATAATAATGTAATTACGTCCAAAATAAAAGTTTGTAATCACTTATATGCTGCATATATTTATGTATAAATACACAAATACTGTACATGAAATACACAAAGAAACATTTACATTTCTAATTATTATCTTGGATGTACATATTACAATGTAATGACATAGTAGTTAAATTTGTAATTACACATGTATCCTGTGTATATTAAGTTTTAAAGTATAAATAACTAATTACTGTACATAAAATATGCAAAAACACATTTACAATAATATAAAAATGCAATTACAGTTTTATAACAATGTAATTACAGTTTTATAACAACGTAATTACATTCTCATAACATTGTAATTACATTGTTATAACATTGTTGTAACATTGTAAATACGTTGTTATAAAAATGTAGTTACAATGTTACAGCAATGTTATAACAATGTAATTACAATGTTTATACAATGTTATAACAATGTATTTACGTCCAAAATAAAAGTTTGTAATCACTTATATGCTGCATATATTTACGTATAAATACACAAACACTGTATATAATATACACAAAGAAACATTTACATTTCTAAATATTATCTTGGATGTACATATTACAATGTAATGCCATAGTAGTTAAGTTTGTAATTACACATGTATACTGTGTATATTTAGCTATTTAACTATAAATAACTAAATACTGTACATAAAATATGCAAAAACACATTTACAATAATATAACAATGTAATTGCAATGTTACAACTAAGTTATAACAGTGCACTAACAATGTTATTACAATGTTACAACAAAGTTACAACAATGCAATTACAGTTTTATAACAATGTAATTACATTGTTCTAACATTGTATTTGCATAGTTATAAAAATGAAATTACACTGTTATAACAATGTTATAACAACGTTAAAACAATGTAATTACAATGTTAAAACAATGTAATTACAATGTTATAACAATGTAATTACGTCCAAAATAAAAGTTTGTAATCACTTATATGCTGCATATATTTATGTATAAATACACAAATACTGTACATGACATACACAAAGAAACATTTACATTTCTAAATATTAGCTTGGATGTACATATTACAATCTATTGACAGTAATTAAGTTTGCAATTACATGTATACTGTGTATATTTAGCTATTCAACTATAAATATCTAAATACTGTACATAAAATATGCAAAAACACATTTACAATAATATAACAATGTTATTATAATGTTACAACAAAGTTATAACAATGCAATTACAGTTTTATAACAATGTAATTACATTGTTATTACATTGTTATAACATTGTTGTAACATTGTAATTACATTGTTATAAAAATGTAATTACATTGTTGTAACATTGTAATTACATTGTTTAAAAATGTAGTTACAATGTTACAGCAAGGTTATAACAATGTAAGTACAATGTTTATACAATGTTATAACAATGTAATTACATCCAAAGTAAAAGTTTGTAATCACTTATATGCTGCATATATTTATGTATAAATACACAAACACTGTACATAATATACACAAAGAAACATTTACATTTCTAAATATTATCTTGGATGTACATATTACACTGTAATGACATAGTAGTTAAGTTTGTAATTACACATGTATACTGTGTATATTTAGCTATTCAACTATAAATAACTAAATACTGTACATAAAATATGCAAAAACACATTTACAATAATATAACAATGTAATTGCAATGTTACAACTAAGTTATAACAGTGCACTAACAATGTTATTACAATGTTACAACAAAGTTATAACAATGCAATTACAGTTTTATAACAATGTAATTACAGTTTTATAACAATGTAATTACATTGTTCTAACATTGTATTTACATAGTTATAAAAATGAAATTACACTGTTATAACAATGTTATAAGAACGTTAAAACAATGTAGTTACAATGTTATAACAATGTAATTATAATGTTACAACTAAGTTATAACAGTGCAATAACAATGTTATTATAATGTTACAACAAAGTTATAACAATGCAGTTACAGTTTTATAACAATGTAATTACATTGTTATAAAACTGTAATTACATTGTTGTAACATTGTAATTACATTGTTTAAAAATGTAGTTACGTTGTTACAACAATGTTATAACAATGTAGTTACAATGTTAAAACAATGTAATTACAATGTTATAATAATGTATTTACGTCCAAAATAAAAGTTTGTAATCACTTATAT
Organism: Danio aesculapii; assembly: GCF_903798145.1. Taxonomy (NCBI): domain Eukaryota; kingdom Metazoa; phylum Chordata; class Actinopteri; order Cypriniformes; family Danionidae; genus Danio; species Danio aesculapii. The sequence goes on from NC_079446.1 coordinate 6,296,395, forward strand.
GCTGCATATATTTATGTATAAATACACAAATACTGTACATGAAATACACAAAGAAACATTTACATTTCTAATTATTATCTTGGATGTACATATTACAATGTAATGACATAGTAATTAAATTTGTAATTACACATGTATACTGTGTATATTTAGCTATTCAACTATAAATAACTAAATACTGTACATAAAATATGCAAAAACACATTTACAATAACATAAAAATGCAATTACAATGTTACAACAAAGTTATAACAATGCAATTATAGTTTTATAACAACGTTAAAACAATTTAATTACAATGTTAAAACAATGTAATTACAATGTTATAACAATGTAATTACGTCCAAAATAAAAGTTTGTAATCACTTATATGCTGCATATATTTATGTATAAATACACAAATACTGTACATGACATCCACAAAGAAACATTTACATTTCTAAATATTAGCTTGGATGTACATATTACAATCTATTGACAGTAATTAAGTTTGCAATTACATGTATACTGTGTATATTTAGCTATTCAACTATAAATATCTAAATACTGTACATAAATTATTAAAAAACACATTTACAATAATATAACAATGTAATTATAATGTTACAACTAAGTTATAACAGTGCAATAACAATGTTATTACAATGTTACAACAAAGTTATAACAATGCCATTACAGTTTTATAACAATGTAATTACAGTTGGATAACAATGTAATTACATTGTTATAACATTGTAATTACATTGTTATAACATTGTAACTACATTGTTATAAAAATGTAAATACATTGTTATAACATTGTAATTACATTGTTATAAAAATGTAATTACAATGTTACAACAATGTTATAACAATGTAATTACAATGTTGAAACAATGTTATTACAATGTTATAATAATGTATTTATGTCTAAAATAAAAGTTGGTAATCACTTATATGCTACATATATTTATGTATAAATACACAAATACTGTACATGAAATAGACAAAGAAACATTTACATTTCTAAATATTATCTTGGATGTACATATTACAATGTAATAACATAGTAATTAAGTTTGTAATTACACATGTATACTGTGTATATTTAGCTATTCAACTATAAATACCTAAATACTGTACATAAAATATGCAAAAACACATTTACAATAATATAACAATTTAATTACAACGTTACAACTAAGTTATAACAGTGCAATAACTATGTTATTACAATGTTACAACAAAGTTATAACAATGCCATTACAGTTTTATAACAATGTAATTACAGTTGGATAACAATGTAATTACATTGTTATAACATTGTAATTACATTGTTATAACATTGTAACTACATTGTTATAACATTGTAATTACATTGTTATAAAAATGTAATTACAATGTTACAACAATGTTATAACACTGTCAAAGAAAGCTGATCCTGATTGGCCCTCATGCGTGCATTCAAAATGCTGATTGGCTCACAGAAAGAACCTTACAGAGCCTAGCTAGAGTTTGACTTTGTAGATAAAACCTTTTTTGTTTTTTAAATAAAAAGTCTTAAAGTGTAAACAACTTATGAAAAAAATTACATAATGTAAATAAGTTGTCACTTAATAAGTGAATATGTGAATGACTCAATTTTGACAAAAATGTCAGATAGAACTTTACTGCCATAAGTTGGAAGGAAAGCACCAGTATTAAAGGCCAGATTTTTATGATTAAATCCAAGATAAAAGTTTGGAACTACATGTATACTGTGTATATTTATATACCTACAACACACAAATACTGTACATGAAATATACAAAAAAAAAAAACATTTACAATACTATCATGGATGTAATTACAATGTTATAACAATGTAAATACAATGTTATGACAATGTAATTACATCTAAAATAAAAGTTTGTAATTTCATATGTACTGCGTATATTTATGCATAAATACACAAATACTGTACATGCAATATACAAAGAGACATTTAAATTTACAAAATATTGAACCATTTTCATAAACCCCATTAAATACAAATTACAAAATATTATTAAAATACATATTTGAAATACATGTGTCATAAATACTTCCTATTCCTAATAACAACCACCTGGATGTACTTTATCCTTTACTTAGCAACATGATAATCCAAAACAATGTGATAAAATATGTTGGTAGTATACATAAACACTTAAACATCATAATGCTAATCCTAGCTTTGTGCTAGAAACATATAATATTAGTGAAATTGCTAAAACATGCTAGAAACGTATTAGTAACATGATAACAACATGCTAAACATGTTAGCAATATGTTAAAACATGCTAGCAACATACTAAAAATGTTATTACCACATTAATTCATGCTAGCATAATCCTCAAATGTTTAACAAACGTAGCTCTATGCTAAAATGATGTGTGGTAAATGATGTTAGCAACTTGTTAAATAATTATAGCAACATGTTGAAACATGCTAAGCTCTTAAAGTCTGTGTCTGTGGGTCTCTGTTTCATCATGTCTTAGTTGCTTTCTCTCTTTTTGCTGCGTTTATCCTGACATTCCACAGTGGTTATCCTTCTCTGAAGTAAAACATCCCAAGAGTGGCTGTGCATGATAACATGTTATCATAGTGCTAATCGATGCTAGAGAAAAAATTGGGATAAAGTACATCTAGATAGTTATTTTCACAGAATGCAGCTCTTCAGTCTTATAACAGCCCTCTGCTTTACATCTAGCTTTATTCTGTGATAACAACCACCTGGATGAACTTTATCCCTTACTTAGCAACATGATAATACAAAGCAATGTGATAATATACGTTGTTAGAATACATAAACATTGAAACATCACAATACTAATCCTAGCTCAGTGTTCGAAACATGATATTAGTGAAATTGATAAAACATGCCAGAAATGCATTAGTAGCACGATAGCAACATGCTAAATTGCTAAAACATACTAGAAATGCATTAGTAGCATGATAGCAATGTGCTAAAACATGTTAGCAATATGTTAAAACATGCTAGCCACTTACTAAAAATGTTATTACCACATTAATTCAAGCTAGCATAGTCCTCAAATGCTAATGTATATAACTCTGCGCTGAAAAGATGTTAGCAACTTGTTAAATAATTATAGCAACATGTTGAATCATGCTAAACTCTTAAAGTCTGTGTCTGTGGGTCTCTGTTTCATCGTGTCTGAGTTGCTTTCTCTCTTTTTGCTGCGTTTATCCTGACATTCCACAGTGGTTATCCTTCTCTGAAGTAAAACATCCCAAGAGTGGCTGTGCATGATAACATGTTATCATAGTGGTAATCGATGCTAGAGAAAAAATTGGGATAAAGTACATCTAGATAGTTATTTTCACAGAATGCAGCTCTTCAGTCTTATAACAGCCATCTGCTTTACATCTAGCTTTATTCTGAGATAACAACCACCTGGATGAACTTTATCCCTTACTTAGCAACATGATAATACTAAGCAATGTGATAATATATGTTGTTAGAATACATAAACATTGAAACATCATGCTAATCCTAGCTCAGTGCTCGAAACATGATATTAGTGAAATTGATAAAACATGCCAGAAATGCATTAGTAGCATGATAGCAACATGCTAAATTGCTAAAACATACTAGAAATGCATTAGTAGCATGATAGCAACATACTAAAACATGTTAGCAATATGTTAAAACATGCTAGCCACTTACTAAAAATGTTATTACCACATTAATTCAAGCTAGCATAGTCCTCAAATGCTAATGTATATAACTCTGTGCTAAAATGATGTTAACAACTTGTTAAATAATTATAGCAACATGTTGAAACATGCTAAGCTCTTAAAGTCTGTGTCTGTGGGTCTCTGTTTCATCGTGTCTTAGTTGCTTTTGCTCTTTTTGCTGTGTTTATCCTGACATTTCACCCTGGTTATCCTTCACTGAAGTAAAACATCCCAAGAGTGGCTGTGTATGATAACATGTTATCATAGTGCTAATCGATGCTAGAGAAAAAATTGGGATAAAGTACATCGAGACAGTTATTTTTACAGAATGCAGCTATTCAGTCTTATAACAGCCCTCTGCTTTACATCTAGCTTTATTCTGTGATAACAACCACCTGGATGAACTTTATCCCTTACTTAGCAACATGATAATACTAAGCAATGTGATAATATATGTTGTTAGAATACATAAACATTGAAACATCATGCTAATCCTAGCTCAGTGCTCGAAACATGATATTAGTGTAATTGATAAAACATGCCAGAAATTCATTAGTAGCATGATAGCAACGTGCTAAAACATGTTAGCAATATGTTAAAACATGCTAGCCACTTACTAAAAATGTTATTACCACATTAATTCAAGCTAGCATAGTCCTCAAATGCTAATGTATATAACTCTGTGCTAAAATGATGTTAGCAACTTGTTAAATCATTATAGCAACATGCTAAGTCTTAAAATTGTGTAAAAAACGATTTTTTCTTCTTGAGCAGATATATGTTTAGAAAATTGTACTGGCAAACAAAAATCTGATTGAAGTACACCTGTTGTGAGAAAAAAAGCATATGTTGCTATGTTTTGATGCTAGTTTGTTGGTTTATGCTGGCTTTTTTCTGGTAATGTACTGGTTTTTGCTGGTCATACCACATTAATAAGCGCAAAAACTTTAGTACTACCTAGACTGATGTACATTTCAGGCCTAATATTTCACTTGTAAACCAGTGTTCACATCACCCGATCCATTTAATTTGATTTTTAAAGTGCTTACAACGCAAAAAAAACATGTTTTCTCAGTTCCACACACATATATTCCTAGACATAAGTAAATATTGTGACAAGGAAATAATATGTCAATTGCTAGAAGAAATTAACTTGTGATTGAAGCTTACAGTTTTGTGATAACCGAACAAAAGAGAGAGCTGGACTGACAAAAGAAGATAAATACAGATACAGAGAGGCGATTTCAATAGCCTTCTTTGTATTCATATTACTATCTGAGGGAGTGAGCAGACTGGAGGATGCCATTTGTCTGTGTTTCTACCACTCTAAAAGCTATACATCAAACGACCACCCTGTCTAGCATATGCATATATGCATGTGCGGTTATACACAAATTGGGCCTATAACGAAATAAATCAAGCTTGCAATATTGCATATTTATTTCAGTGAAGCGGCTAAAACTCTCCATTAGCAGTAGGGACCAATTCATCCATCACAAGTCTGAATCTGGTGTGCTGTCAAAATCATTCAGCTGAAATGACAAAGGCACAGAAACACACACACACACACTAACCTGGAGGTCACATATGCAATGGCAGTGTTCTGCTTCACGGTTCGCCATTCACTCGTATCACTCTCAGTGGTGCATTATGGGAGAGGACGGCAAAGGCATTTCATTTCAGCATCTGCAGTGCCATTTTTCATCTTCTTCTTCGGAGCAAATCAACTCTTTACAACACAAGATGTCTAGAAAAGAAAGGTGTGCATCGAGAAATTCAATGCCAGTTCAGTCATCAGCGTTAGCTACAATAGTTTTAGAAAACAGAAACTTTTAAACAAATAAACAAAGCATATTTAACAATGTGTGAAAAAAATCATATGTTTTCAATGTTTCTAACAATGTGTGAAAAATGTATATATATATGGAGGAAAAACTTGTGAAAAATTGGCAGGAGCACTCGTGTCTGTTTGTTGTGTCATCTGAGCAATACCACAGTTGGGTCGAAAAAGAAAAAAGTTGAGGAGAATCTACTAATTCCCTTCAAAGGTCAAGTGAGCAAAATCAGTACATTTGTTTTACCCCACTAAAGGCTTCTTTCTCATTATGTAGTTAATAACAAAAGATATACTAGGCAACCTCACGTTGTTTCCATGTCACTTTTCACGTATGTGTTTGTTTGTGAGATGTAGTTTGTGGACCGAGACAAAGTTGTCAGTGATTCTTCCTATGGAAAAGACATGTAGTGTGAAACCCCCTGTTGCTGATCCGTCTTGCAGTGTAAAAGCAGCGACGGAATGGTTCTCCATGCAATGTGAAAACATCTGTGGCTACTCCAAAAATCGTGCAGTCTGAACTCAAGATAAGCAGTTCACTGCAGAAGCGAGCTGCTGAAGTCATATTAGGGGCGAATTCATATCACAATATTTTTCACTGTCCAGACCAGTGTTTCCCAACCCTGTTCCTGGAGACACACCAACAGTACATATTTTGAATGTCTCCCTATCTGACCCATTAACTTCAGGTTTTGGAGTCTCTTCTAATCTTCTGATAAGTTGATTCAGGTGTGTTTCATTAGGGAGAGGTTGAAAATGTGTGCTGTTGGTGTGCCTTCAGGAACAGGGTTGGGAAACACTGGTCCAGACGACATCGATATTATATCATGATATTAATATTTAAAAAAACCTAAATCACATTTTATTAGATCTTAGTTAAATGCAAAACCTTTTTTTAACTTTAAATGACTAGAAATTGACATAAACCTGTCATGTCACAGTACATTAGCCGTTTCCATTCTCCTAATTTATGAGCATTTTAGAATATGGCATAAAACAAATGCATAAAACAAGATGCTCATAAATTTTAAAAACTGAGTAAGATACACTTTTATAGTATAGGAAAATGTGCATAAACTATGATTGAAACACTTAATGAATAAATTCCAGCATCAAAACAAAAAAAATTGCTACACTAGTTGTGTTAGTGGCTGTTCATCTTTCAGTGTTTTTAAATGTTTATTATGCTCATGTAATTAAGTCATAATTTTGTTCTGATTTAATTTAATCACAGCATTTGAGGTTTGTAACTATCCGCTTGTTAAGTGGTGACGTATGAAATACTGTTTCCGGGGTCAAGCCGCTACTAATTTGAATTGAGAAAATATTCGTTTATGACCAATTTTTAGTCATATCACACATTAAAGTGAATTACATATAAAAGTATGATGTACACAATAGGGCTGGGAGATTTGAGCTAAAATCAAAATCTTGATTAATTGAACATTTTAACTCGATTACAATTAGTGAACGATTATATTATGTTTTTATTAAAATTTTTTGCCCTCATAATATACTGACAGGTTTTGTACAGTGAATATGCTCACTTATGCGCAATTTTTGCTCACGAAAAATGTTTGAATGAAGGGTGCAGGGTGTAGCAACCGGAGGGGACGGGGGGGGATACATCCCCCGCACTTTTAGAGACAGACCATTTGGAAACAGGTGATTAAGAATGTAAAACTTTGGATTTCATACAGCTGTCCCCCCCACTTTTATAATGTCCACTACACCCCTGGAAGGGTGCATTACTTGATTTTAAAATAATTGAAGAAGACACGCACTATCGACTATCTATGATTATTTATTGAACATCAACATTGAAAAACTGAAATTAAAACACACATTGCCTAAAACCAACTTTTCTCATTAAAAAAATGTTAATAAGTAACATTTTTGGATACAAAATAAATTATTTTCAATGTTTTTCATATTAAAAATTAGAAATTAAGCAGTCTCTATTCTAAATAAAATAACACTTTAAATAATATAATATTTTAAACAGTGCGTTTCTTGCATCCTCTGTAAACAAATATTTTAATGTAAATAATCATTTTAATGTACTGGATAATATGCCGTCTCGGGGCATCTCAGCGCAGCTTCCAATCGTCGTCAGTGTAGTGCAAAGTGAGGAGGTGATCAGATGTGCAGAGATCAGACGTGGCTGCAAAGTGTGGCTAAAAGAGTGGGTCACGTGACTCCACATGCGGTAGAGAAAGTAATAAAAATCAAACTGGAAATATTTGATTAATTATAGGCTATTAATGTCGATTTCTATTACTTTTCGATTAATTTCCCAGCCCTAGTACAAGTCTCTGGACTTGCTGCATCACAGACACCAATATTTTAACGAATTCTAAAAAAAAAATCATATTCTGTCCACCTGATATTAGGCATGGATATATAAATTGAACATAACTGTTTATTACTACCATTTGTTATGTCTCCCCATATAGTTTGATAGAGTGCATGGACCTGGAAGCCGCTTCGCTTGCCATTACACTTAACAAGTGGATACCACTATGATGTTACACTCTATGTACTTATATGTTATATTAATTTACATCTGGTTTTCCATGACTGTTTGTGTTCATAATCATTAAATATTGCTGATCACACTTCATTTTAACGTACAATTAACATTATTAATAAACCATTAACTATGCCTTTTAGCTCAATAAACTCCTAATTTGCTGCTTATTAATAGTTACCATATTTAGGTTTAGGTATTGGCTAGGATTAGGGCTGTAGAATAAGATCATGTAGAATATGTACTTTATAAGTACAAATAAACACCCAATAACTTAATAACAGGCAGGTAACAAGCCAACTGTCTAAACTTGGTCCTGGAGGGCCGGTGTCCTGCAGATTTTAGCTCCAACTTGCCTCAACACAACTGCATGGATGTTTCTAGAAAGCCTATTGAGAGCTTGATTAACTAGCCCAGGTGTGTCTGATTGGGGTTGGAACTAAACTTTACAGGACGCCGGCCCTCCAGGACTGATTTTGGGCCCTCTTGATCTAAAGTGTTAGCATAATCATTAAAAAGTTACACCAAGAATAAACAAATAACTGCATCTACTTTATTGTATGGATTAATAAGTTATTTGGACACTTTCATGCAGTTCATATTTGTTTAGCAGCATCAATATTTATTAAAATTCATCAAAGTATCCATTTTTACTCATTTAATTCACAATTTTCAACCATGTCTGTTTCTCATGACTTTTCCCTGCTGTACAATCACATGGTCAACAGCTAACAGCATTGATAGCTACGCATCAAGTCTAATTAGTCTCATATTAATGATAAAATTGCATGCTGAAAGTGTGTTGCATTAAAGGGGACCTATTATGCCCCTTTTTACAAGATGTGCAATAAGCCTCTGATGTCCCTAGAGTGTGTGTGTGTGTGAAGTTTCAGCTCAAAATACCACAGAAATGATATTTTATAACTCTTTGAAACTACCCCTTTTAGGCTTTGATCCAAATTGTGCCGTTTTGGTGACTGTCGCTTTAAATTTTGCCGCTTTATAGAATGTTCTCTTTTCAAAAGGGGGCAGAGCTACAAATGCATGTGCGTCAGCATAGTGGAAGATTCAAAACAGGACTATTGTTCTCTGTGTGGAAAAACTGAAAAGAAGTGGCTCAGAAAAACGCAGTCTATTGAGACTAGTGTTCCTTTGTGCATCCTAAAACACATTTATAAAGGCTCTTAGTTGCTGACATCATCTTTAGCATATATGGCATGAAAAGTCTAATGGCGGACGGCTGCTTCTCACTCAGGGCTGTCTATGCTAATGAGGGAGATATTGTCACTAATAGGTGGTACTTTCCCCTTTTGATGACATGAATAAGGGGAGAACGTCAATCAAAGTGTTTCTGCAGACTGTTTTTCTCAAGTGTGATCATAAAAAATAAAATGAATGAATTTTTACCATTAGAAACTGGCTGTATTCACAAACTGCTGCCACACAACTGTCTTTAAACCCCTTATAAAAGAGATTTTTGCATAATTTAATAAACAATGTGAACAGTACTCTGTATAATTTCAGTTTTTACATATGTGATGTTGGGTTTAGGGGTGGGGTAGACGTTAATAAAATACAGTTAATGGATAATTTAATAAATATTATAAATAATTCTCGTTAGGCAAGTTATGGCGCTTGTGGCCCTTTTTAGATTATCTGCTGGCTAACTCTCTTGATTCTTAAGCTGAGCAATAATGTATGAATACATATTCATTCTTCATTTTCATTTATTTATCTTTATTATTATTATTATTTATTATTCGTATTTTTTAATAACATAATTTTAATTTTATAATTTTAATTATGTATATTTTGTTTTTTTTGGGAAGTTAAAGGCTGTTGAGTGAGGGAAGTGTTTATTTGTTGTAGTGTTAACAACAACATGGAAGGATAATTGTAAAATGAATGTTGTAATTGATATTCAATGTAGAAAAACTACTAAAAGAAATTTTAAATAATAAATAATTCTCGTTAACTTCTGTCCACAGCTGTATCCCTTCTAGAAACAACCACAAAACATATCTCAAACTCTGTTGCACAACACTGCGCACCGTTTCCAAAAAACATGTCATTCAAACCTGGAAACCATCCTAAAACGTTGTGCACCAGTTTGAGCTCGATATCATGTTGGGAGTAAAATAATGGATATCATTCCTGACAGCACTGTTTCCTGTAAACATGTCATTCAACATGGAAACCATAGTAAAACGTTGTGCAAAGGTTTGAGCTTGAACGTGTGCACGCAGGCATCATGTTGGGAGAAAAATAATGGCTATTATTCATGACCATGCTTTGATGTAAAACAAATTAAGTCAAGCTGTCAAATAAATTAGCCTTAAATTTTAAATAAGTCATGGGTTTAGAAAATCTGGAACCGAACCTTAGCTAATACTGTAAAATAACACTTCTGCTGCTTATAATTCTGTGGAAACTCTGGCACATTTTTTTGTGAGAGATTCTTTGATGAATACAACAGAATGTGTCAGTTTTCTTGGGGCAATAAATAATGTGATTTTCGGTGGCGTTGAAGCACCACTGGCACATTTCAGGCTTATTGACTGTCCTGACAGATAGATGGACGGCTTGGCAGCACTGTTATATTGTTATATGTCCTTGGGTGAATAACATGAACATTTTGATAAATTAGGACATAGTCGGACAGCATGCGAAAACTTTTGGATTGACAGCCTGACACATGCAGTTATTACACTCAGTTTTACAGTCCAAAATATTACGAGACAAGCAGCTTTTTAGATTACTAGACAATATCGATATGTTTACTGTTATTGCCAAGAACGTAATGCTAAACAGCCTGTTACTGCGTACTTTTCACCATTACAAAAATTTAAAAAGTCAAACTAAGTTAACTGTATCCTTTAGTTTTTATTTTTTTATTTTTAAAGCAATATACATTCATGTTCTGTGAATGCAAGACATCATCTGATCCAATATAAGGTCATTCATAGGCTCCATTATTCTAAATCAAAACTTCATAAAATAATCACAACAATCTCTTCAAGTTGTAATAAGTGCAAAGTGTCAACAGGAACTTTGTTTCATTCTTTGTGATTATGCAGTAAACTACAACCATTCTGGAAAAATATGAAGTATATTCAACGAATCTAGAACCTGACCCTAGTATTGGACTTTTAGGAACAGAGGACAGTTCTTAGTAGAAACCAAACACAAGCAATTCTATTTTGTACGTGTAAATGTGGAAATCTGATGCAGGTCCTACCTTTGAAATGTGGGCTAGAGAACTTGGAAATATGTTACACTTAGAGCAGGGGAGGGCAAACTCGATCCTGGAGGGCCAGTGTCCTGCATAGTTTAGCTGCAACACTAATTAAATGTCTTCACATGTCTTCAAGATCACTAGAAATCTATAAACAGGTGTGTGTGATTAGAGTTGGAGCTAAACTGTGCAGGACACCGGCCCTCCAGGACTGAGTTTGCCCACTCCTGACTTGAGATACACACTAAATGACAAAATGTCTATTTTTAACAAGATTTGGGAACCGTTCATATTATTTTTGCAGATAGACTGACCTGATAGATTTTTACAAGACTATTGTTTATTAATTAATTAATTAATTTTATTTCATTAATTATTTTATAATTATCTTAAAATTATTTTATTATGTATCTTTTGGTTTCATTTTCCATGTATACCTTGCTTTAGTTTTTAAATTTTGTCCCAGCCAGTTCCATATTATATTTGTAAATGTGCACCTTGTACACACGTACATTTATTGTTCATCAACTTTAAAAAAAAATGTCTTTAAAAAATTGATCCTTGTGAATTCTTTTAGAAGTCTGACATGACATATGACATACAAGTTCATATTTGGGGTTCACATATTTAAAATCATAAAGCCTATGCAATATATATAAATTTATACAATATATTTGTGTGTGTATATATATATATATATATATATATATATATATATATATATATATATATATATATATATATATATATATATATATATATATATATATATATTTATTTATTTATTTATTTATTTATTTGATCAAATCACTTATTATTAAAAATTATTAAACATTATTACAATTATTTTATTATTTACATATTATAATGTATAATATTAATCATATATTAATTATAGAATTTATTTATTACAATGTGATAGTATTTTCATCTATTTTAATGTTTTTTTTTACAGTCTATGCTTCAGATAGATATAAACTTTGTCTGTCTGTGTGTGTTGGGGATATGTGAACACATATAACATTACAACTAAAATATTTAAACATATGTAGCTACGTATTTGTGATTCCAATATTTGAAAAAAAACTGAAAAATATTATGAAATATATGCTGCATATGACATTTTATACAAGATAAATCTAAATATGAACTTATATGCCATACAGTATTTTTGGCAAGTTTTGCCATGTATCAGATTTCTATGTTGTGGGCTATTGGGAAATTTTAGGTACCCAAAGCACTCTAGTTCCCCCTGTTGGACATTTGTAAGTTCAACAAATGACTGCTGAACCATGTTTGCTCTTTAATGACAGAAATAATACCAGACTGCTAAAAAAAGTGTCTGTTTATTGGATCGGACACTTGCTGATGCTGTTGTAAGATGATAAACACATCTTAACGTGACATTACAAGAACAAATCCTGACATGTTCATGCAACACTCCTGAAAGGTCTAACAAAAGCCAGCATCTTCTTATCAAAACCCAGAAAGTAGTTGATCAAGCACACACAGCAGACCAAGAATGAAGGAGATATGAAAGAAATCCTGTCCTCTTGTACAATTTTTGCATATTCTGTGAGTGTTTAGTTTGTTTGAAAGTTAAATTCATACTTTTTTATAGGGCAACATCGTCGACAGGAGGGCATTTCCAAGATCATTTGATAGCTGGATTAAATCTCATCCTGTTGTGCCAAATCATCTTCATCTTAAATGCTGGATGCTTTTCAGTTGGTCTGATGCCAGTAAATAACCTTCGAAAGTCTGTACCTTGTGTACAACTGCAGAAAGATTGTTAAACGTGTAGATCTCAGACACAGAACTCTTATGACACAAACCTCAATAAATTAATTAGTAGAAAACATATACAATCTCTGTAAAATAGATAAGTCAATTGTGCAATGGAGTGTGCAGTGTTTGACGTGATCAATTATGTGCTGTAAATAAGATAAAAGCACACAGCTGTAATAAGAGAACAGAATTATATGTTGTATAAATAAATGCATGCAGTAAACAAGCAGTTTCTCTCCTCTGAGGTGGAAAGATCTGTGTGTTTCTGTTAATCTGAAGAACCATCTGCTTTGATGATCTGGTGTGTAATGAGATATTCAGGATAAGCCTTTGTCTGTAAAATGTCATAAAAAGTGTTGGTTTTATATGATTATTATTATTATTTTTTTATATAAATGAATATTTTATTCAGCAAGGATGCATTCCATTACTCAAAGGTGACAGTAATAACATTTATAATATTACAAAATATTTCTATTGTGAAATGAATGCTATTCCATTCATTACGCCAGAGTTTCCCAACCCTGTTCCTGAAGGCACGCCAACAGTTCACGTTTTCATCCTCTCCCTAATCAAACACACCTGAAACAACTCATCAGAACATTAGAAGAGACTCCAAAACCTGAAGTTAATGGGTCAGATGAGGGAGACATCCAAAACATGAACTGTTGGTGTGCCTTCAGGAACAGGGTTGGGAAACACTGCATTACACTATATAAAAATGAGTATGATTTCCACCAAAAATGTAAATGCATCAACATTATTAATAATGTGATTCTTGAGCAGTGCAAATCTGCACATTAATAATGATTTGTGAAGGGCCATTTGACAATGCAGACTGGAGTAATGATGCTCAGATACTTAGCTTTGTATCAAAGGAATAAATCACATTTTAAAATATATTAAAATAGAAAACAGTGATCTTATAAAATATAAAGTATTATTGCTTTACTGTATTTAGTTCAAATACACAAAGCGTAAATAAAAATAATAAAAAAACACACCTACTCCATACTGTTGAACAGTAAACGGTTTACAGTGCATCCAGGAAAGTATTCATATCGCTTCACTTTTTCCACATTTTTTAATGTTACAGCCTTATTCCTAATTATATTAAATTCATTTATTTCCTCAAAATTCTACACACAATACCCCATAATGAAAATGTGATTTTTTTTTAATTGTTGCAAATTTATTAAAAATAAAAAACCTGAAAAATCACATGTACATCAGTATTCACAACCTTTGCTCAATACTTTGCTGATGCATCATTGGCAGCAGGTACAGCCTCAAGTCTTCTTAAATATGATGCCACAAGCTTGGCACACCTGTCTTTGGGAATTTTTGCCCATTCCTCTTTGCAGTACCTTTCAATGCTCTATCAGGTTGGATGGTAAGCGACAGCCATTTTCAGATCTCTCCAGAGATGTTCAATAGGATTTAGGTCTGGGCTCTGGCTGGGCCACTCAAGGACATTCACTGAGTTGTTGTGAAGATACTCCATTGATATTTTGGCGGTGTGCTTTGGGTCATTGTCCTGCTGGAAGATGAATCGTCTCCCCAGTCTGAGGTCAAGAGCACTCTGAAGCAGGTTTTCATTCAGGATGACTCTGTACATTGCTGCATTCATCTTTCCCTTTATCCTGCCTAGTCTTCCAGTTCCTGCTGCTGAAAAACATCCCCACAGCATGATGCTGCCATCACCATGCTTCACTGTAGGGATGGTATTAGCCTGGTGATGAGCGGTGTCTGGTTTTCTCCAAACGTAACGCCTGGCATTCACTCCAAAGAGTTCAATTTTAGTCTCATCAGACCAGAGAATTTTGTTTCTTACAGTCTGAGAGTCCTTCAGATGCATTTTGGCAAATTCCAGGCGGGGAGTGGCTTCCGTCTGGCCACCCTACCATACAGGTCTGATTGGTGGATTCCTGCACAGATGGTTGTCCTTCTGTAAGGTTCTCCTCTCTCCACAGAAGAACGCTGAAGCTCAGACAGAGTGACCATCGGGCTATTGATCACCTCCCTGACTGAGGCCCTTCTCCCCTGATCACTCAGCTTAGATGGCTGGTCAGCTCTATGGAGAGTCCTGGTGGTTCCAAACATCTTCCACTTACGGAAGATGGAGGCCACTGTGCTCATTGGAACTTTCAGAGCAGCAGAAATTTTACTGTAACCTTCCCCAGCCTTTTGCCTTGAGACAATCCTGTCTCTGATGTCTACAGACAATTCCTTTGTCTTCATGCTTGGTCTGCGCTTTGACATGCACTGTCAACCCTGGGACCTTTTATAGACTGGTGTATGTCTTTTCAAATCATGTCCAATCAACTGAATTTACCACAGGTGAACTCCAATTAAGCTGCTGAAACATCTCAAGAATGATCAGTGGAAACAGAATGTACCTGAGCTCAATTTAGAGCTTCACGGCAAACACTGTGAATACTGATGTACATGTGATTTTTCAGGTTTTTTATTTGTAATAAATTTGCAACAATTTTCACATTGTCAATATGGGAGATTGTGTGTGGAATTTTGAGGAAATAAATGAATTTAATCTATTTTGGAATAAGGCTGTAACATAAAAAAATGTGGAAAAAGTGAAGCGCTATCAATACTTTCCGGGTGCACTGTATGTGAAATGTATTGACTGCAGTACCTGCTATCCTCTGTAGATGACGTACTCCGCCAGAGCCACTGGGTTGACCGGTGACTGAGTGATGGCCCGGTGGAGAGTGGGCCATCTTCATAGCGCTGACCTGCAGCAAAGACTTCCCAAAGCCCAAAGTCACACGGCAGAACAGAAGATGCCTGAGAGGGACAGTAAGAAAGGAAATACGGAAATCAATTTCTCTTCAAGGTTTTGAAAAACAACACAGCAAGGCGATGCTTTGCTGACGAAACCCTTAGATGTGCAGATTGTGCTGGGAAACGTGAAGCGGATTAAATGAGAGTCGTGGCCTGCGTGTACTGCAAACGGATCTCATCTCACCTCTGACACACGTAGCAGGACCTGTCCTTGTGAAGAGGGCAGCCTGTTCCTCCTCCTATTCCATAGACATACTGATTGCTTCTGGAGGAGTCTTCTGTAAAGTTTACTCCGGCACCGAACGTTCCTCCGATGTACGCATGCCTCTCATCGAAGCCCTTGTGAATGATGGCGTTTACAAAAGGCGAGCCTGGAGAAGCACAATCAAAGCATTATTTCAAGATTATAGCTGTGCAATATATTAAAGTCCCCATGAACTGGAAGCTGCGACCGTTTTTTTATATTGTGACACATTTCCTAGAGAAACGGATTATTAAATGAGAAAACAGTGGGCGTGGCTTGTTTTTTTTCAACTGCGAGCTGATTGGATGTAGTAAAGTAGGCATTTCATTCTGAAAGATGAGGAAAAGGGTTTCGGGAGAGTTTTTACAACCTAATACAGTTGGAGGGGCGGGGTTAAGTGTGTTAGCCACGCCCAGATATACAATTTTTAACTAAAAACAAACAGGAAGTGCATTTTCAGATTTCAATTAAAGATAACAAGGGCAAACTATGCTTTTTTTCTTAATGACACGCACAGATGAATTGTTCAACATAAAAATAGCCATGTTAGCTAACAAAATCATATGGTTTGTTTTTGATTTCATCTGAACTTTAAAGGGATAGTTCACACACAAATTAAAATTTCCTCCTCATTTATTTACACTCAAGTGGTTCTAAACTTTTATGAATTTTGTTCTTCTGTTGAACACAAAACAAGAAATATATAGTTACGTATTGAGTAACTTTTTATTTTGACAATGCTGTTGTGTATTGTGCCTGTGTTTTGTATCCTCCTTTCTCTATCTCTTTCGTTTTCAGCTGCAGCTGTGTGAAGGGAAGTGCCAATTACTAAAGCAGGTAGCGTACTTTGTTTTGTTTTTTGTTTTGGACATTTGTTCCCTTACCACCTTGGTTTTGATTGGAAATATTTATGTTTAATAAATTTGTTAACCCTATTTTGACAACTCGGCCTGTGTGTGTGCTTGGGGAGCAGGAAAGGGGACTCCGGGTGAACTCTTTTAATAGACGGTCATCCTTTTCTTTATGTGCATAGCGCGGTGCTTCCGCTACGTAACAGTATATACAGTTAAAGTCAGCTTTCCCCTTAGCTCAGAGAGAGAGCATGAAAAATTGATAAAATTTTGTTTGTAAAAGCATTTTTGAACATTATAGAGCTGTTTAACATTAAAAGGGGAACTTTGGAGGGGAAAAATGTATAAAAACATATAATTTAACCCCATTAAAGAGCGGCTTATTCTTCGAAAAAGATCAGAGTTCTTAGTGGAAACAGATCAAAGTGATGGTTAAGCTCGTCTCTAATTAAGTATTCTCTCAAATGAATCTTCTGGATGAAAGCAGAAGCCTCTCTTACTCTGAGGTCCACTAATCAGTCTCTCCACTGCTTTGATGATCTTGTGTCTGTGGCCCTAAGCGCTGATGCCGATCTCCTTTAGCTCTTTGTGTCCCATTTCCACCAGGACGTCCAGCGTTATCTAACCAGACAGACACACATTAGCATCACACCTCCAGACATGTAAAGAATGATTACTCCACGACACATTCTTCTAATAGTATATAATAGTATCTGGATATTTCCGGTTAAACACTGTTTTTACATTTAGATACAGTTGAAGTCAAAATTATTATAAGCCCTCCTGAATTATTAGTCCCACTGTTTATTTTATTCCCCAAGTTCTGTTTAACAGAGAGAACACATTTCTAAACATAATAGTTTTAATAGCTCATTTCTAATAAATGATTTCTTTTTTTATTTGTCATCATGACAGTACATAACATTTTATTAGATGTTTTTCAAGATACTAGCATTAAAGTGACATTTAAAGGCTTAATTAGCTTAATTAGGCAAGTTAGGGTAGTTATGCAAGCCATTGTATAATGATGGTTTGTTCTGTAGACAACTGCAAAAATATTGCTGAAGGGGGCTAATAAAATTGACCTTAAAATGCTTTAAAAAAATTAAAAACTGCTTTTATTTTAGCAAAAACAGACATTCTCCAGAAGAAAAAATATTATAGGAATTACTGTGAAAAATTCCCTGCTCTGTTAAACATTATTTGGGAAATATTTGAAAACGAAAGAAAGAAAATAAATAAATCACAGGAGGGCGAATAAAATAACCTAGTTAAGCCTTTAAATGTCACATCATCTGCCTGGAAAGAGATGTAAAGGATGATCAACTTGTTGAGTTTGATATAAGAAAATAGATAAAAGAAAACAGAAAATCGTTTCAAACAAGCAAACCGTTGGCATGCATCTAAATTTAAAGTATTCTGTCATCATTTTGCTGAAATAGCATTAAAGGGATAGTTCAAGAATGAAAATTCTGTCATCGTTCACTTCAAACCATTACAAGCTTCTTTCTTCTGTGGAACACAAAAGAAGACAATTTGAAGAATGTTGGAAACCTGTAACCACTGACGTCCATAGTATTTGTTTATTCTACTTTGGAAGTCAATAGTTACAGGTTTTCTGCTTTTATCAAAGTATCTTCATTTGCATTCTACAGAAGAAAGAAGCTCATAATGGTTTATAACCAATTGAGGGAGAATAAATGAGTACATTTTCATTTTCAGAAGAACTGTCCCATTAATAGAAGATATATTGTGCAATACTGTAAATTTTTGTGAAATATGTTTGTGCTAATCGCCCAAGTATTGCTTAAAAATACTAAAAAGTCTTTATGCATAAACAAAACATTGGAGAACTTTGTGTTGGACTTGTGGACATTTGTAAAAAATCCCTATTTATGTTTTATTATGTAAAGCAAGTATTTATATAAGCAAATGGTTTAATGAAGCACTTTAAATGGGAAAGTTCACCCCAAAGATTTAAACTGTCACCACTGAATCACTCTTTACCTGTTTCAAACCTGTCTGACTTTCTTCTGTTGAACACAACAGAAGATATTTTGAAGAAAGCTGGACACCTGTAATCATAGTTTTTGTACATGATCATAAAATCTTTGCGGTCTTTCAGTCAGGTTTTAGAAAATATCATTCAACCGAGACCGCACATGTGAAGGTTTTAAGTTATATTTTATTAACTGATGATGCTGGAGATTGTTCTGTGCTTGTGCTCCGAGATCTGAGTGCTGCGTTTGACACAGTAGACCATGCCATCTTGCTGGCCCATTGGAGCATTGTGTAGGGATAAAAGGGAGTTCCCCTGGATTTGTTTAAATCTTATCTTTCCAATCGCAGTTTTAAAGTCACCATTGGTGAACAATCATCTGAGGCAGCCTTTTTGTCATGTGGTGTTCCCCAGGGATCTATTTTACCCCCTATTCTTTTTTTCCTTATATATGCTTCCCCCTGGGTTCTACTTTTAGAAAACATGGTCTGTCTATCCACTGTTATGCAGATGACACTCAAATGTACCTGCCCTTAAAACCAAGTTCAAGCGGGTTGGAGACTCTTTTGTCTTGCCTGTCGGATGTAAACGCCTGGTTGTCTTTAAACTTTCAAGATTTTAATGAGAGTAAAACTGAAATAATTTAGTTCGGCCCATCAAATTCGTCTAGGACACCACCTGTAAATCCAGTTTTTCTGGGAAGCCTTGGGTAAAAAAATCTGGGTGTTGTTTTGGATGATGGCTTGAGATTTGCTAAACAGATTAACGCAGTGGTCAAATCCTGCTTTTTTTCAGCTTTGACTTTTAAGAACAGTCAAACGTATTCTATCTAGAAAAAATGTGAAAAAATAATTCATGTTTTCATTACTTCTAGATTGGACTACTGTAATTCACTATGTTTTGGGATCAGTCAGACTACTCTATCCCACTTACAGTTAGTTTAAATTGCTGCTGCACAGCTTTTTACCGGTACCAAAAAACATGACCACATCACACCAGTCTTACACTCTTTCCACTGGTTGCCTGTGCAATATCAAGTCACTTTTAAAATTCCCCTCTTGGTTTTTAAATCCCTAAATGGCTTGGCTCCTTCTTACCTGTCAGACATGTTGACTGAACATCAGCCTGGTCGGTCTCTTCGGGCATCTAACAAGACTATTATACATCCCAATATCGAGGTTGAAATGCAGGGGTGACCAGGCTTTCGCAGTAGCTGGTCCTACCTTGTGGAATGCTCTGCCCCTCTGTATTAGATCTATATCATCTCTGTCTGTTTTTAAATCTAGGTTGAAAACTTGCCTGTTCGTCATTTTATCGGTGAGAATTGTTTGTTTTAGCTACGTATAATAATTATGAGTGTGAATTGTTTGTTTTAGCTATAATTTTATATCTTTCTCTTTGAGATTTGTATTGTGCAGCACATTGGTCAAGTTTGGTTGTGTTTAATAGTGCTATATAAATAAAACTGACAAATTGACATTGTTTTTTCTACTATGGAAGTCAATGATTTTCATCTTTCTTCAAAATATCTTCATTAGTGTTTAACAGAATTATGAAACTAATTTGTAGTTTATTTTATTTTTAATAGGGACAGTGCTCATTAATAAACAGTGAAACTGTAAATAAGCCAGAGTTAGCCACAAGGGCTAATTTTCATCTGTTGCCCCCTGCCAGATTTGAAAAGGCAACCTAAAATCAAAAAACACATCATCACACATACAAAAACAGTAAAGTTACACATGACAACAGGATAAAACATGTAATATAAATTTCTAAAAATGTTAGACAAAAGAATTACACATGATAACAAACTTGATTTGCTAAAGGTTCATAAAGGTTTGGAGTTATTAATCAGAGTACATTTTCAATTTTGTATGAACTATCCTGATACAGCTTACTATAATTATATTAGTACTATATGCAACACTTAGATTATTGGTATTAAATAATTTACCTAAAGGAAAAGTCAACTAAGGGCGACATGGTGGCTCAGTGATTAGCACTGTCACCTCACAGCAGGAAAGTCGCTGATTCGAGTCCCGGCTGGGTCAGTTGGCATTTCTCTGTGGGCTTTGCATGTTCTCCCCGTGTTGGCGTGGGTTTCCTCCGGGTGCTTCGGTTTCCCCCACAGTCCAAACACATGAGCTATAGGTGAATTGAATAAGCTAAATTGGCTATAGTGTATGTGTGTGAATGAGAGCGTGTGGGTGTTTCCCAGTACTGGGTTGCAGCTGGAAGGGCATCTGCTGTGTAAAACATTAGCTGGAATAGTTGGCGGTTCATTCCACTGTGGCAACCCCTGATGAATATAGTGAGTAATCCAAAGGAAAATGAATGAATGAAAAGTCCACTAATGAATTTTAGTTAGATTGGTTAATATAAACAAATATTAAATTGAGAGAAAAAATAAATTGCATAAACATTAAAACTATTATGTTTAGAAATGTGTTGAAAAAAAAATCTTCTTTCCGTTATATCCAATTTGGGAAAAAAATATACAGGGGGGCTAATAATTCTTCAACTGTACACGAGGAGAACATGGGGCATCATTTCCTCACCTTTACGACTTCCAGATCAGCAGACTTGAAGGTTTCTGAAAGCCTCTCTGTATTCAAGTTGCTTGTAAACACTCTCTAGGAATAGAAAATATATAATCTGGTAAAGTATGAGAGTCTTTAGCACATGTAAATTGGCAGTGCGAGTGTTTCATTTGCATGTGCGACTAAAAACAGATGTGTATGAACTGTAAAAGCTATTTTAGGAGCACATACAGTACAATTAAAAAAATCCTAGTATGGTGAAAGCTGAAAGCTAAAATAGGAGAATAGGGAAAAATAGCTGCATTAAATAAAAGTTTTTATTTGATATATTATTTGAAAAACAGATATTTACATTTTACTCAAACTCATCCCTAATTAACCCAGAAACTGAACATTTCAAGCGGTCTCCTAATTGTACATATTCAGTTGAAGTCTGAATTATTAGCCCCTTGTTTATATTTTCCCCCAATTTCTGTTTAACCGAGAGCAGATGTTTTCAACACATTTCTAAACACAATAGTTTTAATAACTCATTTCTAATAACCGATTTATTTTATCTTTGCCATCATGACAGTAAATAATATTTGACTAGATATTTTTCAAGACACTTCTATACAGCTTAAAGTGACATTTAAAGGCTTAGCTAGGTTAATTAGGTTAACTAGGCTGGTTAGGGTAATTAGGCAAGTTATTGTATAAGGATGGTTTGTTCTGTAGACTATCAAAAAAAAAAATAGCTTAAAGGGGCTAAAAATTTTGACCTTAAAATGGTTTAAAATTTTTTTTTAAACCTTTATTCTAGCCAAAATAAAATAAACAAGACTTTCTCCAGAAGAAATAATATTATCAGGCATACTGTGAAAATTTCCTTGCTCTGTTAAACATAATTTGGGAAATATTTAAAAAGGGAAAAAAAATAAAAAAGGGGCTAATAATTCTGACTTCAACTATATATAAATATATATATATATATATATATGAATTGCTAGTTTTTTTATTAGATGTTGGAAACAAACTTCCACATTATTCACACAATAAAGCATTTAAAGAGATTTCCTTTTGTTTTTTTGAGTATCATAAAACGGGTAAAAACATGTTGGTTATTACACACTTTAATGTGCTTTAAAAATACAACAGTTAATATTTAAACTGAACTATAAACATTTACAACATTTATGTAACATTTATAAAATAAATGTTCATACAGTTTAATAAAAATGATATATAAAAAACACTTATCCCATTGAACGTTTCACATTCTTTTACAAAAAAATAACATTGAAATTTAATATGGGGGTGGTGGAGGAGGAGGAGGAGGTGGAAGAAATTTTCCTCCAGTATTAGGAGCAGGAGGTGGTGGTGGTGGTGCCATGGAGACATTTTGTGGAGGTGGAGGTGCTGGTGGAGGAAGTGAAGACCCAGTGTAACCAGGAGGAGGTGGTGGTGGAGGTGGGATACACATATTACCTGGAGTGGGTGGTGGTGGTGGAGGCGGGACGCCCATATTACCTGGAGGAGGTGGTGGTGGTGGTGGAGGTGGGGCACCCATATTACCTGGAGAAGACGGTGGAGGTGGGACACCCATATTACACTCAAAATATTAATTTTTTTGCTGCTTAGTTTTTCTTTTTTTTAGTTTTTTTTAGTTTTTCTCAGTGCCTTTGCTGCATTTCTCACAACACTATTTACATTTGCACAACAGTTAATGCATTTCTCAAAATAATTAGTCATTTGTGCACATCATAGTAGCAGTTTCTCATTCCTCCAGACAAATTGCAAATGCTTTTGGACATGGATCAACTGCTCTCATACAACTCTCTGCTGTTTATAACATTATCATTTGCTTATGTCATGTCAGTCAAAATGAACTAAACCTGTGAATGCTGAATAGGCCTTCCATATAAAGCTAATAGTCCTCATTTCATTACTTGAGTCATTACATACAAAAATGTTGAACTAGTTGTCCAAATCTGTCTAGTAAAGCTGTCAAGCTTTTATTAAAAAAATATATATATATTTGTCTAACTTTACTGTAGTTTTCAAATGGCTGTGCAAATAGTATATAGCGTTGTCTTGAGCAGTTTCAGTAAATGAAAATAATGAAAACATGACAAAGCCATTTAACTATCTTGTTCATAAACAATGGTGTCAGGACTTTTCATCTTGATGACACTAACACTTTCATCAATACTTGCTTTTGAGGAACGAGCTATCTATTTTTAGCAAGTGACATGCTTTTGTGGGTTATCAACTACAAGCCACTGAGAAAAACTGTAAATGAGTTAAAACAACACAATTGTAATGTTTTTTTTGGAGCTACTTTGTAAAAACGATGCAGTGACAGTCAAATATTTGGCTGAACAGATCCACCACTTTACACTCATAAATTATCATATCTTGTGCTGCACGTATTAGGAGGTTTGCTGAAGGTGCCAGCTGATGTGCAATGAGAGGTTTGAATATATAATAAACTATAACAGTTTGCGTTCATTGAAATGTAAGAATGATTAATAAATCCATATGAAACTGTGCCTTAAAAGTGGCATCGCATCCTTAGTTTTGCACTCAGGTGCGCTTTGCACTCACACTACAAGTGTACGGCGCCAAAGCCCAACCGAACCGCGCTCTGGCACACCTCTTTCAACCACCAACTGAACCATGCCCAGGTGCGATTCGGAGCACTCACACTTGTCAAACGAGCCAGGAAATAGGAACAAACCAACACAATCTCACGACAATTCGTAACTTTTTGATTTAGTGGCTACTTTGTATGAATTCGTACGATCTAATTCGTACATTTTAGTACAATTTGCTTATCCCCCAATGACGTTGGGTTTAGGGGTGGGGTTAGGTGCCACGCCTCCTTTTTAAAATCGTACTGAACTCGTACGAAATAGTCACTAAACTGACAAAATGTAAAATACTCTCGTGAGATCAGGCTGGAACAAACGCGTCTGGGCATGGTTCGGATCCTTTACCCTGTGGGTACTTTCACACCTAGATATTTGTTTGGAACCTGGTGCGTTTTCCCCCCTGCGGTGGTCTCGGCTCGGCTGAAACGATTGAGCGATTTGGTTGTAGAGAGAAAGCAATACGATTCAATGAACCAGGCTATACCACTGTGTATACATAGGATGGAAGTTGGATGGGATGTCATTCCTATCGGTGAATGTGCATTTCAAGTTGAATATGAAAGTAAAAGCATGCTGTCGAATTATTAAACAATACATAACACCAATGCGACTTTTGATAGAATAAATTATATATATTTTACAACCCTTGACAATTGAAATTAGGCTATTTCTCATCGTCATGAATTAAAATAAGGATGTATGACAGCTGAGTGAAAACTCGGAAAATAAACCAAATCTGACCAATGTGAGGAGAGTTTACTCGCACGTGACTTGTTTTAATAACTTTGGTCAATTTAGAAGCTCTGCCGCGTGAAAGCAAACCGCACCAAAAACAAAAAGCAACACTGGAACCAGTTCAGGGTTCATACACATTTTTATTACAAAACTTCCATGACTTCTCAAGGATTTTCAAGTCAATTTTCATGACCTAATGTTTCATGTAATGTCTATGTATTTGTGGTAAATCATAAGCAAAACGTTTGCTTATGAACGTTTACATTTATTATAGCATATATATATATATATAAAACACACAACAATCTCTTTAGTTTGAATTTATTTTTATATCTATGTAAAATAGATGATGCTTACACAGCACTAATGATGTGAGACCATGTTTTTGATCAAGAAAAGAAGTAAAAACAACTAACCTCCATCGCAGTATACAGATATTTGTCACTAATAACTAATTTTAATAACTAATACTAACACTTATAACAAATTTTTTGTAACTAAACTAATTTTAGATGATAATAGTTTGTTAAACTAGTAATATTAGGTAAAACTACTTCTAATGTAAAGCCACGATCACATTGCACTTTTCACTCTATAGACTTCCATTCATAGGCATGCGAATGTGCCACACCAGAAACGCAAGCATGTGCGACAAGTTTCGCATCTGACTGCATTTAAAAGTTTAAGCTTGGTGAATTCTTACCTGTGAAATCCCATCAGGTGATTGTGTTAGACCAATAGAAGATCATTCAAAATAAGAAATTTAAAATATGGAGCAATCGCTCACTTTTATTAACGTCTAATCATATTGTTTTATCCTACCCCTATTCACAGCGCCTTACGACGGAATTTCGCAACCACAAGCTCTAGTGTGACTGCAGCTTAAGTCGCTTGGGACAAAAAACATCTGCTAAATGACTAAATGTAAATGTACTTTCCATGACTTTTCCAAAACCTTGTGGGCTTTTCTGTTTTTCCAAAACTTTTCCAGGCCTGGAAAATGCCATGTCATGACTTTTCTAGGTTTTCCATGACCGTATGAACCCTGCTAGTTTAATCCCTATTTCGGAACGAAACAACCGCTCTACTGGTGTGAAAGCACCCTTAATGGATTTGTGTTGAGGCAACATGAAGGAATTGTGTGGAACCAAGCATTTTTACAGTGTACCTGGAGGAGGAGGGGGTGGAGGTGGGACACCCATATTTCCAGGAGGAGGAGGAGGAGGCGGTGCTGTCATTGTGGTATTTGTGCCAGGTGGAGGTGGTGGAGGGGGAACCAAAGAGCCTCCATACACAGAACCAGGTGGAGGAGGAGACGGAGGAGGTGGTGGAGGTGGAGCGTCTCCCATGTCATCATCTGGCAGAAGTGGATAGTCGGGATAGGCAAACGGAGGCAGGGATGGAGAGCGGACAGACATTAATGAAGGAGAGGGTGAAGCTGGAGAGAAATCGGGTGGAGCTGCGACACTAGAACCCACTGAGGTAGGAACAGATGGTGGAGGAACGGCGATACCCAAAAAAGACCTGAAACCACAGCAAATGCATTAGATTTTCTGATGATAATGTCAAAATGAAGTCTATTCAAAACATCTGTAACTTAGGAAATGTCACCAGCATTTATAACACACCAGTTGAAGGTGCTGGTCTCCTGTGTGCTGAGCTGTACAGACATAGAGTCTTCATAGTCGCTTTCTGTCTTTGTCTCTTCCTGCGGGGACACAGTTCAACAGTAAAAATGTACATAAATATCTCAGAAAACCAGTCGAAGTTTGAGGGCAAAAAATATTTAGTGAATATACTCTACAATTGATCAAATATGAGAAATGTAAATATTTACAGTTTTGTTGCCTTGCCAGTGTCCGTGGCCCAGTTTGTCTAAGCAGCTATAGGATATGGGAACACGTCTGTAACCACGAAACGGCTCCAGTCCTCTTGCAGGAGGAACCACCTTCTGGGTCCGGGGAACTTTTGCCTGTTTGGTGAGCACTCCGATCTCTCCCCGAGCAATCTTCTCCTTGTACATGGCCACCGTCTGAATGTAAATACTCACATTAACAGACTATTTCTAGTACTATTACTTTAGAAGGGGGTGGGGGGATGGTCAGCTGAAGTATGTAAAATTTATATGTGAAAGTGTGTTTGTGTTTACACCCCTTATAAAAGTAATTTGTGCATGATAGGTCCCCTTTAAATGGCCTGAGGATGAGTACATTTTCATCTTAATGGGAAATAGTTCTTTAATGAGGAGCACCAGTGTTATATTTCTAACACAGTCCTGACTTGCCCACGGTTGGCATTGTTTTTGCTGAGACTGTGGTGGTTTTTGTGAAGTGTTAACCGCAGCTCACCAGCGTCAGCATGTTGACGGAGGACTCCATCTGCTTGAGCTGAACCGTCTGAGTGTCCAAGAGCTTGAGCAGATTCGTGGCCAGATTGTTGATCTGATATGTGACACTGGCCAGCGCCTGAGTGGTCAGAGCTTTGGACTCCTCGATCACACTTTTGGTGTCCTCCACCTAATGATGTAAAAAAATTTTTAATAATTTAGAGTTCCAGAATTTAATTCACGTTTATTTATATAGTGTTTTCACAATAATTATCATTCTAAAGCAGCTTTATAAAAAGGTGCAAATAATTACGCTCAAAATGAGAAAAGTTAAGAGTTATCCTACAGTTATGCAGTATATAGTGTTCCAAAATGGTGATGTCTACACTCACTGGCCACATTATTAGGTACACCTGTCCAACTGCTCTTTAATGCAAATTTAAAATCAGCCAATCACATGGCAGCAACTCAATGCATTTAGGCATGTAGACATGGTCAAGACGATCTGCTTAGTTCAAACCGAACATCAGAATGGGGAAGAAAGGTGATTTAAGTGACTTTGAACGTGCAGAGGTTGTTGGTGCCAGACGGGCTGGTCTGAGTTTTTCAGAAGCGGCTGATCTAATGGGATTTTCACACACAATCATCTCTAGGGTTTACAGAGAATGGTCCGAAAAAGAGAGAAATATCCAGCAGGGTATATGCAGGAATCCTAAAGGTAATTTTAATACCTTTTTAAAACTTTTTAATGCCCTTCTCAGAATATTTTAAGACTTCATCGCCACTTCAAGTTCTAATCAGAATCAAAACTTTAACTCAATAAAGAGTTGCTAAAAAACAGTTGTAGTTAAATAAATCAATGGAGCACAACCGTGCAACAGAACTTAGATAAGCTCGGAAGAAACAAAGCTTAAAGGAATAAATTACGTGGTTGTTTTCAGCGACAGGCTTTAGCCACTGTTTAAACTTGTCTTTCTCCAACCAGGAGTATGCAAACTTGCATTATCCTATTTTCAGGTCTGTTTTGCTCTATGGTTTCGCTACATTTGTCACATCACCTTCCCACATTTGTTGCAAATTACGTGACCACCCGGACAGAGGAGCTTGGCCGGACACACCCGGCCCGAATCAATCGAGGGCAATAATTTTATATTTATGCTTTTTTGGAGTCAAAGACTTTTGACAACGCTCGAACAAAAATTAAGACCTCGTAAAAACTGGATTAAGACTTTTTAATACCTTTTAAGGGCCTTAATTTTCTCATCATTGATTTATCAACTTTTATTACTTTTTAAGACAAATGCCTTGTTGATGCCAGAGATCAGAGGAGAATGGCCAGACTGTTTCAATAGAAAGGCAACATTAACTCAAATAACCACTCGTTACAACCGAGGTCTGCAGAAGAGCATCTCAGAACACACAAAATGTCAAACCTTGGGGCGGAGTCCCACTCCTGTCAGCTAAGAACAGGAAACTGAGGCTACAACTCACACATGCTCACCAAAATTAGACAATAGTAGATTGGAGAAATGTTGCCTGGTCTGGTGAGTCCCGATTTCTGCTGAAACATTCAGATGGTAGGGTCACAATTTGGCATCAACAACATAAAAGCATGGATCCATCCTGCCTTGTATCAACGGTTCAGGCTGGTGGTGGTGGTGTAATGGTGTGGGGGATATTTTCTTGGCACACTTTGGGCCCATTAGTACCAATTGACCTTCTGATGGCTACTTCCAGCAGGATAACCCACCATGTCATAAAGCGCAAATCATCTCAGACTGGTTTCTTAAACACATGACAATGAGCTCACTATACTCAAATGGCCTCCACAGTCACCAGGTCTCAGTCCAATAGAGCACATTTGGGATGTGGTGGAACCAGTGATTCGCATTATGGATCTGCAGCCGACAAATCTGCAGCAACTGCGTGATGCTATCATGTCAATATGGAGCAAAACCTCTGAGGAATATTTCCAGTACCTTGTTTAATCTATGCCACGATGGATTAAGCCAGTTCTGAAGCCCAAAAGGGTCCAACACATTACTGGTAAGGTGTACCTAATAAAGTGGCCAGTGAGTGTATGTGTCTAATACATGTTCAATGAAGTGTATTTGTATTTTCCTCGAAGTCCCCGGAGGGTGGGCATCATCTCTTCAAGGGTTCGTAGGGTTGGCAGAATTATGGCCTGTGGATCCATCACATCTGAACCATTTTATCAAATGGCAACTTTTCAGACAGTAAACGTCATAAATGTCAGTAAATATAATGAATATTAGCAAGACTTTTTACAATTTTTTTTGAAAGACATTGTATCATGGCTGCATTAAGTTAATTGGAATGTGAAATCGAAATACTATTTAAAAGAATTGTTTTCTGAGCGGTGTGGTGGCAAAGTAGGTAGCGCTGTTGCCTCACATCAAGAAGGTCGCTGGTTCGAGCCCCGGCTGGGTCAGTTGGCGTTTCTGTGTGGAGTTTGCATGTTCTGCCTGCGTTTGCGTCAGTTCCCTTGGGGTGCTCCGGTTTCCCCCACAGTCCAAAGACATGCGGTACAGGTGAATTGGGAAGGCTAAATTGTCCATAGTGTATGTATGTGTGTGATTGAGTGTGTATGGGTTTCCCAGTGATGGGTTGCGGCTGGAAGGGCATACGCTGCGTAAAACAAATGCTGAATAAGTTGGCGGTTCATTCCGCTGTGGCGACCCCAGATTAATAAAGGGACTAAGCCGAAAAGAAAATGAATGAATGAATGATAATATAATATTAATATAATATAATATAATATAATATAATATAATATAATATAATATAATATAATATAATATAATATAATATAATATAGGTGACACCTTGGTTCAGTGGTTAGCACTGTCACCTCAAAGCAAGAAGGTCACTGGTTCGAGTCCCGGCTGGGTCAGTTGGCATTTCTGTGTGGAGTTTGCATGTTCTCCCTGTGTTTGCATGGGTTTCCTCTGGGTGCTCCGGTTTGCCCCACAGTCCAAACACATGCACTATAGGTGAATTGAATAAACTAAATTGGCCGTGTGTGTGAGTGAGTGTGTGTGGATGTTTCCCAGTACTGGGTTACAGCTAGAAAAGCATCCGCTGTGTGAAACATCTGCTGGATAAGTTGGTGGTTCATTCCGCTGTGGCGACCCCTGATGAATAAGAGACTAAGCCGAAGGAAAATTAATGAATGAACGAATATAATATAATATAATATAATATAATATAATATAATATAATATAATATAATATAATATAATATAAGTGCTAATATATGCCCAATGAAATATATATTATATAGTATTATGACTAGCATAAAATATGTCAAATTATTTTTTTAAATAATTAATTTAATGAACAGAACATTTACAACAGCATTTATTTGACAAAGCCTTTTGTAAGTGTACATAATCTATTTTCTGTTCCCTTGGAAAAATACATTCCATCACTGCTGTATAAAGTATTAATCTTCCTTTAAAAAAGCTGTTGTGCTAATGAATGAATATAACATAATATAATAATAATAAACATAATATTAAATACAATCATTAATATATAAGAACTAAAGGGGATGTTGAAGTATATGAATAAAAAGGCTTTTGCTAATTCAGCACAAGACAGGATACAGAGATGGAGACCTAGATAAACATGTTAAGAACAGTTTTCATGGAGTACTAGGAACACATACCACAGCCGTGTTTAGGCATGTATGCCGTCAGTAAAAACAGCACAAAGATGGAGACTGGAAAACAGATCACCCTGAAGAAAGCCGTTTTCAGCAACCCATGTGAATAACTTATAATGAATGTAAATAAATCAGTTAAACAAATGTCGCTTTTAGTCTCATACATGATGTAGCCTATGAGTTTTGCAAATGTATGAATAATAAAATCCATGCAAAATCTTTAAAAGAAGCATCAAAACTTATTAGTGCGAGATAAATATTTACTTCAGCACTATATTCGCTATATATACACACTAAACATCAGCACTAAATATATGTTTTGGCCTATGTACACTGAAAAAAATAGGGATTAATTGTATTTACAGTACAATTTTTTAAGGTAACTGGTTGCAAACAATTTATATGGTGGGAATTTAAACAAATAACTTAACTTGAACATTACAAAATTTCATTTGTTTGTTTAAATTCAGCCCATATAAATGGTTTGAAACCAGTTACCTTAAAATAAATGAGCAAATCCAATGATGCTTTTGTTCAGCGTGAACATGGAGTCACTTTAAGACTTATAAAAATATAACCTTTAAAAAAAATCAAAACAATATTCAAAAGCATATTTAAAATACAAATACAATGGCTGGCTCACATTGAGGTATTTGTTCTGACAGTAGTCGGCCACCTTGTGCAGATTGCTGTGGTTGTCGAGTAGAGCTTTTCTTGCGTTCGGAGCATCTTGGAGGATTTTGTCTATGTGTTCTTTACAGTTGTAGTCTCTCATTGTGCAGGTCTGCAGTGGATGTTCAGTGCTGCTGGTTATGGCTTCACTCCACCGTCTCTGTAAGATTAAAGGTGAACTAGTGAATGAAGTGTGGAAGACAGGCTCTAACATGCTGACAGAGTGGGTGTGTTTATCTGTGCAAACAGACCTCACTACTCCTCAGTTTAGATCTATTTATCTGTCTGTCTGTCCATGCATATGTTCTGTCTTTCTATCTTACTGTTCATCTATTTCTATCCATCCATCTATCTTTCTGTCTGTCTAGCTGTTCATTTTTTCCTGTCTGTCTGCCCATCCATTTCTATCCCTTCGTCTGTGTATCTTTTCATTCCTCTATTTATTTGTCTGTCTGTCTTTCTCTCTGTCAGTTTATCTTTGTCTGTCTGTCTATCTATCTACAGTATCTGTCTGTCTGTCTATCTATGGATCCATCCATCTGTGCATCCATCCATCCACCCACCCACCCATCCAGTCTGTCTGTCTATCTATCTATCTATCTGTGCATCTATATTTCTATCTGTGCATCCATCCGTCCATCTATCTATCTATCTATCTATCTATCTATCTATCTATCTATCTATCTATCTATCTATCTATCTATCTATCTATCTATCTATCTATCTATCTATCTATCTATCTATCTATCTATCTATCTATCTATCTATCTATCTATCTATCTATCTATCTATCTGTCTATGCATCCATCCATCTGTGCATCCATCCATCTATCTATCCATCCATCCATCCATCCATCCATCCATCTATCTATCTATCTATCTATCTATCCGTGCATCCATCTATCTATCTATCTATCTATCTATCTATCTATCTATCTATCTATCTATCTATCTATCTATCTATCTATCTATCTATCTATCTATCTATCTATCTATCTATGCATCCATCCATCCATCCATCCATCCATCCATCCATCTGTGCATCCATCCATCCATCCATCCATCCATCTGTGCATCTATCTATCTATCTATCTATCTATCTATCTATCTATCTATCTATCTATCTATCTATCTATCTATCTATCTATCTATCTATCTATCTATCTATCTATCTATCTATATGTGCATCCATCCATCCATCCATCCATCAATCCATCCATCTATCTATCTATCTGCGCATATGTTCAATTGTATGTGTGTATATCTGTCTGTTTTTGCATCTCTGTCTGTCCATATGTTCTATGTTCATCTGTCCATCCATCTCTCTGTCTGTGCATCTGTCTCTGCATTCATCTGTCTGTGTGCTTTTATTTTATGGAAAACATTTCTTCAGTATATGATAACATAAATCATTTTATTTTGTATGAACTACCTTAAGATATAGTTAATGTCATGGTGTGGCCACAAGAGGTCACAATACTGCAGACAATGTGTGTTTGATCCTCTACTACAGCTCAGTTAGTAAGGAATTAACCTTTCTCTTTCTTTCACGTGTTGTCAAGAGATGTATAAAAATACACTAAGGTCTGTTAATAGCTAATTTATAATGTTCTACAATGAACCATGCGCATAAAGTCTGTCCAGAAAAGCAAATATTAAATATTTAACCATCCTATCAGAGTCATGAGCACAAACTCCAGTAATTATTGAGCTTATATTGCTCTTAATGCCCCATCAATGTGAGTCGTACAATTTATTGATGTCTCTGATAGGAACGACTATTGCATTGTCAACTGATTACTGATAGATTAGCCACCATATTTTGCCCGTGATTGATATTTCAAGAGCAAAGTCTGTGTGCCGCTGAGGTTAAATGATAATTAGTTATCATTATCGCTTATCTGTATGCCAGTTACGTGCATCACGTTTTTACCACAGAGGGAATACATTGTCATTTTCTTCATGCATGCAAAGCACTTTAATGCTGTATTAAGAGCAAATCATCTTCCCGTCTGCATCTTCTATTGATATAAAAATGATATATCTCTAATGTGCTACAATTATGCGATAACATTAAGGCTAAATTGTGAATGCTGTTCATCGCACTTAAGTTGAGAAAGGTGAAGATCTTTGTGCTTAACCCTTATGTGCTTTTGGGGATGTTTTCATCCACTCTGGGGTGGTTTTGAGTCTCAAGTTGGACACAACTTTCTCTGAGCTTCAGCAAATAGGAGGACTTTTGGTGACAAATCTTATTTTGACATATATATTGGAAAAATGCTTTGAAATTTTTCAAAAACTCAACAACACTCAAATTTACGACCCTTTCGATATGTTGGTGGCTGTTTTTGCCCCATTGGCTTCCATTATAACCACATTTTTTTGAATGCAAATTTATGCAACCCAGGCTCATTCTGAACATGTACCTCCATGGATGTTTCTGGAGACCGCAAAATACATCCCGGCGGCACTATTTTCTGCAGTTTTTGTTTTTGCGAATCCGCCAGAGGTCGCTGTGTATGCTTTTCGAGATCTCAAATTACTTAGCTTGATATGTCTGAGAAAATCTAAATAAACACCTCAGCTCTTAGAACATAGTAAACATAGTAAGTGTATTTATGCATACACACTATACTTTGTTGTTATCAGGGATGGGCAGTATTTATGATACATGTGTTTATCATTTTAAATACAAAATAGTTTTTTGTAATTTGTATTTGATTGGGTTTATGAAAATAGGTAAATATTTCATATCAAAATACTTTAGTCTCTTGTATTTTTGTATTTTTAAAATACTGTAAAATATTTTATAAGAAGTCTATATGATGACATCATAAAAACGCAGCCTCTGATTGGTGCTTTCTCAGCTATTTGCAGAAAATTGATGAAGGTATAATAAGAAATATAAAACAGTTAAAGATGGCGTAATGGTATTCACTAAAGGCCGGCTCAATCTGTGTGATTTTTTTTATAATCCCGAATGACTGGAGCATGTCAGACTGAACGAACATGGCTCCCATGTCACACTGTAAGATCTCAGCTGTCATAAAGTTAGACTGAACGACAATGAAGACGCGTCAAAGACGAAAGAAAATGCCCCGGAGTTTGACGTCATCCACCCGTGACACTTTCACTATACCGCGATCTGAAATGATTCCTCACAGCAAACGGAAACAATCTAAAGTGTCAATTTTGCACACAGCACGCCCTAAATAATAAAACCAGGAAGAAAAAACTGTTTTGACAATTCACCGTGGTCATTTGAATTGTCGCATGGATTGCATCATCAAATTCGGAGCTTCTATTCTTGGATTGACGCTCATCGCAGCTGTTGTCACACTGCAGGAAAGTCTCTGAAATTTTCGGACACTGCCAGAACGTCATCAGAGAAAAAAATCTGATCGCAACGGGCATTAAGCGGCTGTCTGTGAACATGTCAAACCAACGATTAAAGATCACCGATTTTAGCCAAGGACTTCAGGAATCTTTTAGGATTTCACAAATTTGTCTCAGATGACAAAATCGTGGCTGCAATCTCACATTGTGAGCAGGGTTTAAAGGGGGTAAACTGAAACTCTTCCAGTTGAAAAAGAACTGAAACAACTCTGGGAGATTGAGTAAACATCACATATAATATAATAGTAATTTGGGATGGATTGCTGATGCAGCCGCCAAGAAAATAAAACAATATAAAAAAAGTCCTACAGTGGCTGACTAAAACTTGATCAGAGACACACTGTTGTTATCAAACACTGTTCACTTCACTAAGTCCGTATAATGGTGAAGGGATTGATCGAATTTGCCTATTGAGAGAAGGTTTGAGAAGAAATGTCATCCTCCAGCCTCCCATGTAAAAGTATTTTGTCGTATTTTCAAAATACAAAATACAGAATTTTATTTTTATACATGTAAAATTGAGGTATTTGGTAATTTAATTTAAAATACATTTCAATGCATTTTTGCCCATCCCTGGTTGTTATACTCCAAAAACTTTTACTACTATCTAAAGGGTTAGTAGTGCCAACTGATGATCAACAGAAAAAATGACAAATTTGACCTCTTCCCAACAGGGAAAACCAGCAACAATCAAGAATGCATGATAATATGACTTTAATCATATCATAATATAATATAATAATCATGACTTTGCAATCAAAAAATGTCACTATAATAGAACTCACTTGGGCAAAAACAGCCACCAACATAATGAAAGGGTAGTCAATTTAAACAATACACAAGGGTTAATATCAGCGGCGCGTGTTGTTTTATCTGTTGTATCCAGGAGAGCTGAAAACAGTTCCACAGGAAGACTGTCCAGTATGCAGAGCTTTTGGGAGACAGCAATGAAAAAAAAGCCATCCTGTTAACAGTATTGCCTTTGTTTAAGAAGGCCCTTCAAGGGTGCTGCAAAATGATCCGCTTGACCTTTAAACGTAATTACATTTGTGAGTTAGATTCTGTAGTATAAAACAGTGCAGCAGAAACATAAATAGCAATAAAAGCAAAGTAAAGGAGTACAAACCTTTGAATTAGTGATATGATTAGCTGTCATAGGAATTTTTTGGTGTACACGAGTAACAAAAATTTCAAATGTGTTTCTTACTATTATATATATCATTAAAAATATGTCTGGATCATCTGAACTGCTGTATTCTGTAACTCATCTGCACCTGCAACAAATTAAAATCTCAAGGTTTTAATTAACACATTATATCGTCCCACAAAATGATACTAATGCTTTTATTGTAACCAGAGTTTGACTGGTTACCGTTTTACATTATCCCCCTAAACTTAAGTCACAGGATCATTATGGATACGTACCCCTGCATACATTTCTGAAGACCGTGAGATCCCAGGAGTTACATTTCTTTGCAGTTTCTGTTTTTCACAAATCTGCCAAAGGCCGCTGTGTAGGCTCTTTTAGATTTCAAAATTCCCAATCTCCCACCCACCCTTTCTCCTAAACCCAAGCGATAGTGTTTCCAAAAAAGCATCAATTTACCCACCCACCACCTTCCCTAAACCCAACCAAGAGTGCTTTCAAAAGCAAACCAAAAAAGTAAAGCCCTCGTTGCCGCCTGATTTTTTACCATGTTACCGTTATTTACTTTTTTACTTTATTTTTTGCCTTTTGTTTATGTTTTACCTGCTTTCTGAAACTGTTCTTCACTGTACTCGAACCCCATCATCGCGGTCAACTCCATCTCAAGTCTGCCGACGTACGTGGCGAGCCAATGGACAAACTGGTAACAGCAGAAAAGCCGTCCACACGGAGGAAAGAGGTGGGCTGGCAGCACGAAAAGAAACAGATATCATCTGCGGCATCATACTGCCCTGTAGCGTTCTTTTTATACACAAAATGCAGCCATATGTAGCTCTGGTTACATAATTAGTGCTCTCCAGAAATGTATACAGGGGTACGCAATCACAATGAACCTGTGTTGAATAAAGTCAGTGTGGGATTTTATTTAAAACTATTTTCCAATTTTCACTCTAATAAATGTAAAAATTACAACAAAACTGTAAATAAGAAACTGAATGTAAAATCTTGATTTAGAAAGACTGAAATTGTTCCACAAGATATAAATGTGTTTCTACGTTTTAAACGTTATGAATTTAGCTTAAGCTTGAATTTACAAAATCAAATCGTAATATCAGAAAAAATCCAACATCATTCTGAAAACATAGTCCTATATACATTTCTGGAGATAGTGAATTTTGTAGCCAGAAGTACATATGACACTGTTCCTTTTCGCGCTTACCAGCTGACCGCTTGCCTCCTTGTGGATGGCTTTCCGGCTGTTACCAGTTTGTCCAGTTAGCTCGCTGTGTATGTCAACAGACTTGAGTGGCAGAGACGACGATGATGAGCTTTGAGTTCGGTGAAGAACGGTTCCAGAAAGCAGGCGAGATGCCAAAAAAAGAAAACAAATAAGCAAATAACAGGGTGAGAATGTGGTAAAATCTGAAAATGTGGTAAAAATCAGGCAAGGACTTTTCTTTTTCTGGATTGATTTTAAAATTGTCAGTTGGGTTTAGGGAAAGAAGGCGCTGGCCTATCTGTGCTTTTGAAAACACTATTGGTTGGGTTTAGGGAAGGAGGAGGGTGGGCAAGTCGATCGGTAAGTCATTCAGTCAGTCAGTCGACAGTGGCCTCTGGTGGATTTATGCAAGAACAGCAGGGGCAAATGGCACTTGAAAGAGAAATTTGAGATCTCAAAAAGCCTCTGGTGCATTCGCGAAAACAAAACTGCAAAAAAAGTACCTTCTGGGACATATTTGGCACTCTCCAGAAATGTATATAAAGGTACATATTTAGAATGAACCTAGATTGAAAATAAAACACAATTATTCTATCAAGTCACACAACATTTTCACAATGTGAAACAAACATGTCATCCAACAAAGCGATACTATATCTTATTTATTTATTTATACCAAAATGAAATGTATATTCCAAAATAATATTTTCATTGTAACCAGAGTTTGACTGCTTAGCACTTTACATATTAAAACAAGCAATAAAATCAACGTGCGATTTTCCAATTTTCACTCAAAATTTCAAAATCACTACAAATTTCAAAATTACAACAAAACTGCAAAAAAAGATGCTGAATGTAAAATCTTAAATTAGACACAGGATATAATATGTTTCTATGTTTCTAACCATCCAAACTAATGTTAACAAAATTTTACTAAAGCTCGACTTCACAACAAACAATACCTTAACAAGGACAGGGAAACACACCTTAGGTCAATCCGACCTTATCACCAGTCAACCACAGTCTTCTGATAGACTTTCCCTGTTGATAAGTCGTCTCTCTCTGGTGATTGGCTTAAAAAGTTTCAAACCACATTCTGTACTATCTAGATGTTTAGACCTCCTCAAAAACTGGTTACACGCCGTTCTGATATGGTCATGAGAATATCAGCTCATAAAGGGAGAAGAAAACATTCCTTTTATCTTTTGCTGTTGACGTCAAAGGCATCCAATCAACAATGCTCTTTTGAAGCTCATTTATTTAGTATGTAACTTGGTTATATGGCTAATGCTAATACAATAGCCAAATCTTTGTCCCAATGATCTGTTAGCGTTCATGTGTCGGCCATACAAGTAAATCTAGATGAAAAACCCTGTTATAAATAGCTTTGTGGTTATACGTTGATTGATGAAAATGAGAAACAGGGTTGCATATTAAAGAAGTGCCATTGCCATCCCCCCTCCTGGCTTAATGTACATTCAGTGGATATTCTGAAATCACATTTCTCGTAATGTCAGTGAGAGCCCTGCTGTTTTATGATTTGAACATAGCAGAAAATGCAGAAAGAGCCAACAGTTGCTCCGAGATGACTTCATTTAACGGGAATATATACAGCATGAATTGCTGCCAGCCCTGGGGTTTCCAAAAACACTCTGGGAAAAAGAAATGAAGGTTCATGTTTTCACTCAAGAGAGCTGCATGGGAATTTGGAAACTTGCGATGTAGATCATGTATTATATGTCCAGTTCACAAAAATCAACTTGACACATCCTAAAACAGACCCCTAGCTACGGATACACAAAGTCTAATTGTTAGTGATTGTTTATAGAACCAGAAGACTCCTATTCTGGAGAAACTAAGCCCAGAATTGATTGAACAGAGAGAATAAAGATGAATTTTGAAAATCATTTAGCGAATCGTTTTCTCAAAATCTTTTTTCCCCACGACTCTAGAACTGCCGTCCTGACGAATCAGACATTACAAAAGACATAAAAGAGTAAGACGTGAGAATAATAGACCAAGAAGGCTGGCCGGTTGTGGTGACACAACATCAGGATCTATAGGATAGTACACTGTAAAACCCAATAAGTTAAGGTAACTCAAACCAATTGAGAAAACCAAATACAACAAACCATTTAAATTCAAAAACTAATCGTAATGAGTACTATGAACTTAATTCATTTAATTAAATGAAGAAATTTGAGCAAAGTAAAACCCAATAAATGAAGAGTACTCAAACCAACTGAATACTGTAAAACCCAATTTTTAAAGCAACTGAAACCATTTGGGGAAACTGATTGCTACAACCCATTTGAGTTAAAAAAAAACTAATCTATAGAAATACTGTGGACTTCATTTTAGTTAAAGTAATGAGGTATTTATTTAATTCATTACCTTCAACACTGAGTTCAAAACTCTTTTCAAATGAGTAGAATTAACTTTCAGTCAATTTAGAGTTAACTCCACTCATTTCATTTGATGAAGTTAACTGTTGGGTTTTACAGTGTAGAAGGAGCTGAAAGCAACTTGCCATCTAGTTTAGTTTAGTTATTTATTTCTTAAGCACATTTAAAAATGACCAAAGTGCTGTACAAAACAATAAAGAACAAACAAACGTACATGAAAATTAAAAATGCAATAAAATTCAGTTGTTATGAAACACTTTAGGTAAAATTTTTTTATTTAAGCTAGAATTTGAACAGAAAGAGTTGATGCAATTAAAAAAATTGGTGATCACAGACAGCTATTTGGATTATGAGGAAGAATCAAGAGCGAAAGGTAGACAGGAACTAAGCCATGTAAAGATTTGTTGACATATCTGTAGACTAAAATTTAAAACTCGATTCTGAATTTCAATGAAAGTCAACGCAGAGACTGCAGGATGAGAGTAATATGATCAAAGTTTTGCTACTAGTCAACAGTCTAGTTGCAGCATTATGAACAACTTGTAGATGCACAATTGCTGAACTATTTACTCCATAATAAAGTGAGTTACAATAATCTAAGCATATGGTGATAAATGCGTAAATCACTGCTTCAAAAATTGTTGAAAGAGAGAAATTACTTCATTGTTGCAAGACAATGTAAATGTAAAAAAGCTGATTTGACAACCAAATTAATCTGCTTATCAAATCTAAGACATAAAGCAAATAAAATACTAAGAGCTTTCACACGTGGTTACACGAAGTAACATAAGAGCTCAAAAACCATAGATCAAGATGACCACCAGCATAACAATCACTAGGTCCAAACAATATGATTTCACCTTTGTCTCATTTAAAGCCAAACAATTCTGAACAAGCCATAATTTCAGATTTTGTAGGCAATCTAGTACAAATTCAGTTAAACAAATATTACTGTGTTTAAGTGGGAAATTGGGGTAATCTACAAATAAATCAAACCAGACTCCATATTTAGAGAACAAGGATCCTATAGTGGCAGTATATATAAAGAAAAAAGTGTCAGAGCAAGTATTGACCCAACTCTATGAGCGAGTCTGTTGCTGAGGAGAAATCTCAAGGAAACCTGGCTTAGAAATTCCTGCATCCTTTCAAACTGATCCATCCAAGATCAATTGTGGTGACTTTAAGAGCTACATAATGAAAGAGGAAATTCATGGTTTGGCAGACAGGAAAGTGAACATCGAGTGTGAAAACTTAGTCAATCATTCAACACCAACCAACCAATCAATTCACTATACAGCATGTAGTGTACTTTATGAGGTGGATGGAAGCATAGATTTTGAGAGATCTTTGTGAAACTAAAAATACCAAACTGCTTAGTCAAATTACAGATGGCAATAAATTCTCCAGATACTAAGTGATCTGAGTGGCTATTCATATTAATTTTGTTGCTTTATGCACTTATTTTATGTATCAATCAACCAACCAACCAATCAATATTTGATTTCCACTATACAGAATGTAACTAAGGAGGTGGATGTTAATTTTATTTCTTTATGCACTTCATCAATCAATCAATCAATCAATCAATCAATCAATCAATCTTTGATCTCCACTATACAGTATGTACTTGAGGATGTGGATGGAAGCATAGATTGTGAGACATCTTATGTGAAACTAAAACACCAAACGCTTTAGTCAAATTAGAGATGGCAATTAATTCTCCAAATATGTGATACGAGCGGCTATTCGTTTTCATTTTATTGCTTTAAGCACTTATTTTATTAATGAATGAATGAATGAATCAACCAATCAAATCAATCAATCAACCAGTCAACCAACCAACCAAATCAATCAATCAGTCAACCAACCAACCAAATCAATCAATCAACCAGTCAACCAACCAACCAAATCAATCAACCAATTAAGCAGTTGATCAATCAATCAATCAATCAATCAAATAAACAACGATCCAAACAACCAAACAACTAGTCAACCAACCAACCATCCAACAACCAACCAACCAACCAACCAATCAGTCAATCAACCAACCAATCAAGCAGTCAACCAACCACTCAATCAACCAACCAACCAACCAATCAATCAATCAAATAAACAACCAATGAACTAACCAATGAACTAACCATTCAAACAACCAACCAACTATTTAACCAATAAACCATCCAAAAACAAACCAACCAACCAACCACCAACCAACCAATCAATCAACCAACTAACCAACCAACCAACCAACCAACCAACCAACCAACCAACCAACCAACTAAATCAATCAATCAATCAATCAATCAAATCAATCAACCAACCAATTAATCAATCAATCAAATAAACAACCAATAAACAAACCATACAAACAACCAACCAACCAAATCAATCAATTAATCAATCAATCAATCAATCAATCAACCAGTCAACCAACTCAATCAACCAACCAACCAACCAACCAACACCTTTTAGTCAAATTAGAGATTAGAGAGGACATTAATTTTTCAAGTACTATGTGGAGACTATCTGAATGACTATTCATATTCATTGTATTGCTTTATGCACTTAATTTATGACAACGATAGTCTCATTTCCCTCTAATTCTAACTTCACTTAATAAATTGGAGCAAGCAGACACTTTGGAGACTTGGTGATCTCAGTGGAGTTATGAAAAACAAACTTTGGCTGATAAAATCATGGAAACTCTGCCAGAAAGAATGAAAGAGCATCAGGGGAGAGACCTTTCAAGACAACAAAACCCCAACAGCAGAGATGTTTTCCACATTGGAGTGAGTTTTTGTGATTTTGCCTCGGCTCTGTGTTGTGCTCTTCTCTTATCTCTGCAGATTGAGTGTTGTGAGCAATCGCGCCTCTGACACACTTCACAGACTTCCATTACAGCTGCAGAATTGAATTACCAGCTGAAGTCATTGAGAGCTGTGGATGGCTTCGTGACGGGGCTTCTGGGTAAAGTTCATTCATTTCTCATGCTCAGGTTGTTTTTTATTTTAAGGGTTTTCACCTTTATTGATAGGACAGCGAGATATACAGACAGGGAAAGTGTTGGGAGCAGAGATAGAGAAGGATCGGCAAAGGACCCCAAGCCGGGAATCGAACTTGGGTCACTGCGCGCACATGGGTGCTATGTGTCGACGCACTAACCACTAGGCTATTTTCAGTACCTTGTTGAATCTATGCCATGAAGGATTAAGGCAGTTCGACAGGCAAAAGGGAGTCCAACCTGGTACTAATAGGGTGCACTTAATAAAATGTCCGGTGAGGGTATGTCTTGTGAAGCTTTGCGCCGGATAGCCAGTGGAAAAAAGAGCTGAGACGAAAATATCATTATCATCAGTCAGCCTCCTTCAGCGTCACAAGTATTACAATTCAAAACACAAAATAAAAGTAAACAATATTAAAAAGTACAGCATTTTGAGGGGAAGAGCAGAGCACAAACTCCTTTCTACCTCTTCTCACGCACGCAAACTGACTCCCGCAGCGTAAATGCTGGGGGGTTGGGGCGTAGCTCTTAAAGGGCAACACACGTACATAATGTGATACATACACATAGTTGTGGATGTTACAGTCTTGTGAGCTGATCCAACAGAATCAGTCACAGTGGCCCAAATTTCTAAATTAGATTAAAAATATTTTCAAAGATTTTAGTAAAAATGGAAAGAGGAGACTCCACGCTTTATGATGAAATCCTAGCCAAATTCATACCATTAATGGTTTTGAAGATAAGCTCATTTGAATTACGGTGGTCAGCCCTGTTTTTATCCAATTGAATTTTTTTTCCAATTTTTGCTGACATCCTTCAAAATCCATTGCATTTAAAGAGATAAACTATATATTTTACAGATTTATTTGTACATATATACAAATGCTATTAAACCAGGCTGGAGCTCAAATCATTTTTAAGTAATCACTTGAATAAATATTTTAAAATCAGAAAGGCTGAACAGAGGTGCTACATTTGAACAGATTTAAAGAATTAATAACAGAGATACCAACAGTAAAAGTGAAGTTTAAATTTTAAACTAATTTCGAGAGGAGCATGTGCTCATGATTGACCCAGCTGGTCCACATTAGCTAATCATGATCCTCCAATCAAAGGATCCCAAGTCACTATATATGTCCTCATTTCCTCTCTACAACTATCTTCGTCCAGAAGAAACCCCCCAAGAATGGGCGGCACGGTGGCCCAGTGACTAGCACGTTTGCCTCACAGCAAGAATACCAATGGCGTTGGGTCTTCACTAGGCCATCTGGTGTTTCTGTGCGGAGTTTGCATGTTCTCCGTGTGGGTTTCCCCCGGGTTCCCTGGTTTCCTCCCACCATGCAAATGTGCTCTATATTATAGATAAAATAAGCCTAAATCTTTTTCTAATGTCTTACTCTCAGGAAGTTCACCTTGGCCTCAGCAGCGGGAGAGTTTCAGATCGACCTGAGCTCAGTCTCCCCTCGCCCTGTGAAAGGAGGGAGCCCTGGGCTTGAGGATACCTTGAGCTCAGGGCTCTCTCCTGGGACAGC
Source organism: Danio aesculapii (assembly GCF_903798145.1). NCBI lineage: Eukaryota > Metazoa > Chordata > Actinopteri > Cypriniformes > Danionidae > Danio > Danio aesculapii. Next base: position 6,340,671 of record NC_079446.1, read on the forward strand.
ACGCCAAACAAGCTATGTATAAATCGTGAGCTAAGTGTGAACTCTTGAATATACGTTAAAATAAATCTCATATTCGGCGAGAGAGGCCATAGACAGGTGTATCTCATGAACAAATTCTTTATCAAATGACAGAAAACAGGGCTTGCACAAAATAATACATTTAATAAATTGAAGTTTGAATAACATTCAATCCGTGGTGTTTCTAAACATCTTGAGCCGTCATTATAATATAAGTTGACTTTCAAATCATAAACTACACTGTAAAAAAAAGTTGATTCAACTTAAAATTACGGCAACCAGCCTCAGGACGATGTAGAGTTTATTCAACTTAAGTCGAGTCAATCGCATTACTTGGGTTGAAAGTTGAGTCAATTCAAAAAAATGCTTTGCTGCAAGTTGCCTTTACAGTGCATTTTTACAGTGTATTTATTTAAAGCAGCTGGTGTCAGTTTTCAGGCATGTGCAAATATAACAGCAGCTCCACATCCATTAGCACTTTCTGTTGCCGCTAATGTGCTGGATTGTGCGTATCAGAACACAAGACTGAGAGCTCATCATTCATTCAGCTGTCAACATCAGTTGAAGAAAACAGGTCACTGTATAAAAACAAAAAAAGAATGAGCCTGAGTGACCAACGCCCTTTAGAAATGAACAATTAACAAGGAAAAAACAATTAAAAATGAAAAAATATCTGACAATCGGGCTCTCACTAAGCTAAAAAAAACCCTAAAAGTATTGTCTTCAGATGTACAATGAGGATGTTTTTGTAGCAGAACTTGAGAGGAAATCCCTGCTTCCCTAATGAGGTTTAAATTGCAGGGTTGTGCTGTTTTTCTACCGCAATCTCGTTCATTTTTACTGCCTGCGTCTTTTACTGCCGGGCAATAATACCAGTAGATTTTGCACGTTTTAATCTCCAGGGCAGTTTTAGTTTGGTTACAAGCTTATATCATGTTCCAGTTTTAACATGTGACTTCAGAGTGTAAACAGCACACATCACATGGATTGGGACAGATACAAGGCTGTGTGTTCAGAAAAACATGTGGAGTGTGTGTGTTTACACTGTTAATCGCAATTATTCGCATATTACTGATTTATTTGAATTGCATATATGGTTAAAGTCAGGGCTTAATTTGTGCTGGAACACGTCGGATCAGGAACCTCTGAAATCTGATCCGGCACTTCATTTTACCGATCCCCCTCCTCAACCGCCCTCCTCTCCTGTCCGCTGTTCACTTTCACTTTCTTCCAACCCTCTTCACTTTCGTCCATGACACCCCTCCGCCATCCAACACCCTGCCTCCCCCACCCCCGCTCTCCACTTTCAAAACCTCTACATCCTCAACATGCCGGATCCATTACACCGATCTGTTCCAGGACCTCCCAATTCACAAATTAAACACTGGTTAAAGCCAAAATTATTAGTCCTCCTGTGATTTTCTTTTTCATAAATTTCACAAATGATGTTAAACAAAGCAAGGAATTGTTCACAGTATTTACTGTAATATTTTTTCTTCTGGAGAAAGTCTTGTTTTATTCTGAATTTTATTTTACTTTAGAATTTGTTTTATTTAGGCTAGAATAAAAGCAGTTTTTCATTTTTAAAAAACATTTTAAGGTCAATATTATTAGCCCTTTTAAGTAATTTATTTTTATTGTATACAGAACAAACCATTGTTTTACAATGACTTGCCTAATTACCTGACTTCCCTACATTCTCAGAAATAAAAGTACGCAAGCTGTCACTGGTGTGGTACCTTTTCAAAAGGTACACATTTGTACTTAAAGGGTTCATATTGGTACTTCAAAAGTATATATTAGTACCAGAAAAATTATACTAATATGTACCCTTGAGGTATTGATATGGACCTTTTAGGTACAAATGCGTACCTTTTGAAAAGGTACCACCCCAGTGACAGCTTACGTACCTTTATTTCTGAGAGTGTAGTTAAGTTTTTTGCATCTACATCAACAGTTTGCTATTCGATTTAAATGGATAGTTCACCCAAAAATGAAACTTGACTTTATTTACTCACCCTCAAGTGGTTCTAAATTGTTATGAGTTTCTATTTTTCTGATAAACACGGAAAATATATTTTAAAGAAAACTGTAAACCTGTAATCATTGATTTCCATAGAAGGAAAAACTATGGAAGTCAATGGTTACAAGTTTCCAGCTTTCTTCAAAATATATGTTTTTGTGTTCAACAAAAAAAAAGAAACTAAGTTTTAACCAAGTGCAGGTAGAGTAGACGATGGTAAAACGTTCATTTTTGGGTGAACTATGCCTTTATTTGATCATTTATTCATTCATTTTCCTTAGCATAGTCTCTGATTTATCAGAGGTCGCCACAGCAGAATGAACCGCCTAATTTATTCATAATTTCTTGAAATCACACATTTGTGCATTGAAAAATAATGCTTTCAGTTAAACATTAAAACACCGCTGTCTGTAGAAGGAACAACATTTAATTAGTTAAAATGTATTTGATATTTATAATGCACTAGGGGCGACATGGTGGCTCTATGGATAGCACTGTCACCTCACAGCAAGGAGGTCGCTGGTTCGAGTCCCGGCTGGTTCAGTTGGCATTTTCTGTGTGGACTTTGCATGCTTGCCCCGTGTTGGTGTGGGTTTCCTCCGGGTGCTCTGGTTTCCCCCACATGTGCTGTACATAAATTGGGTAAACTAAACTGGCTATAGTGTACAGTATGTAAGTGAATGAGTGTGTATGGATGTTTCCCAGTACTGAGTTGCAGCTGGAAGGGTATCCGCTGTTTAAAACATACAGTATGCTGGATAAGTTGGCAGTTCATTCCACTTTGGCGACCCTGATAAATAAAGGGACTAAGCTGAAGAAAAATGAATGAATAATGCACTGAACATTTATTTTTGACCAAAATAAAACTATGGTTATAGGAAGTAACAGACAAGTTACTATTTAGTTTAATGATTAAAATTACAGACAATGTTTCTTCTAAATTGAAAATAAAAGCATTATTTATAGCAATACTTTTTTGCCCAAAATTTTCAGACATGTTCACTCACAATGGAAAAAATTATTTGCTTATTTGTAAGAGTAAAATTCAAGTAAATTATCCTAATCCTATTGACCTTATTCTTCAATGTGGAAGTGCGCTCATTTTTGTGATTGTTTTAGAACTTCCGATTCAGTTGCCTATGGGAGAAATGACTAGGAATAATAAACGGCAGAAAATGGTCAAACTACTTACTCTACAAACAAGTGTCTGCGTGACAATACAGACAAAGTAGAATAATATAATAAGAAAATATCAGTTTGCAACACCTAGCAGCAAAACGAGCTGATTTTAACATCTAAAAATGAATGGAAGTGAATGAGACCGCAAGTCTCGGGCCAAAAAGATTCAAATGGCTGCGCACACTCGTACGCGGAGAATAAGGTGAATATCAAGTACATTAAACTTGTCAATATCATGTAAAATTTACCTTTATTTAATAAAGAGTGTTATAAATATTAAGTAAAAGTGAATTGATTTTCTTCAAAGTTCATTAATTCTTTAATTTTTTTTTTCAGCTTAGTCCCTTTATTAATCAGGGGTCGCCACAGAGGAATGAACCACCAACTTATCAAGCGCATGTTTCACGCAGCGGATGCCCTTCCAGCTGCAACCCATCACTGGGAAACAATCACACACTCTCATTCACACAAATACACTACGGACAATTTAACCAGCACTGAAAAAAATTATTCAAAGATGATTCCTTGGATTTACTCAATTTTTTTTACGTTAAGTGGTTGTAAACAATTTATTTGGGCTGAATTTAAACAAACAAATTAAGTTGAACATTGCTCAATTTAATTTGTTTGTTTAACAGTTTTGCATGCAACACTTTTTTCAGTGAGCGACCTTCTTGCTGTGAGGTGGATGTGCTACCCACTGTGCCACCGTGCAGCCCTCTTCAAATTTGAATGTACTTAAATTAATCAAGTTTAAGGTCAAAAGAACATTTCTTTTATCAAATTAGGTCAGTTTTATTAGTTAGTTAAGATTTTTTTTCTCATTTGTTTTACCAATTCAAAAACAGATATGATGTTTTTGTGGGCATTCCCAAGTATGCCATACAAGACAAACAATTTTTTTGATCAAATTTTCTTAATATTATTTGCAATGATCAGAAAGCATAGGAAATTCATAGGAAATTAGGAAATTCTAGTTATCATTGACATTTAATATTACAATTTTACCACACCAAAAATCTTTTTTTACAGTGTATAGTCAATTTTAGACAATGCAAAACCATTGAGGGCTGCACGGTGGCGCAGTGGGTAGCACGATCACCTCATAGCAAGAAGGTCACTGGTTCGAGCCTCAGCTGGGTCACTTGGCATTTCTGTGTGGAGTTTGCATGTTCTCCCAGTGTTAGCTTGGGTTTCCCCCGGGTGCTCCGGTTTCCCCCACAAGCCCTAAAACATTCGCTATAGGTGAATTGGGTAAGCTAAATTTTTCATAGTGTATGTGTGTGAATGAGCGTGTATGGATGCTTCTCAGTGATGGGTTGCAGATGAAAGGATATCCGCTGTGTAAAACATTTGCTGGATAAATTGGCGGTTCATTCCACTGAGGTGACCCCAGATTAATAAAGGGACTAAGCCAAAAGGAAAATGAATGAATGAATGCATGAAACCATTAATTTTTAAAAATCTACATATGGTAAAATAATAAAAACTGTGATTGTGACCAATTGTCATTTTCAGTGGAAAGTATCTATTTTTGCAGTTTAATTATACAAACGCAAACAAATTTATTTATTTTTTGGTTCTTTTTTTTGTGGAACTTGTGGAAGACAAAACTTGTGTGAGATACACTGTTATATTTTGTAAATTACACAGTATTTAACTGTAATTTAGACTGTATTTTACTGTGTGACAGTTTTAAAGTTGAATTGTAAAAATTTCTGTATATTTTACATTAAAGACATACAAAAAATTCTGCAAATACAGCAAGATAAGCGGTGCTGTGAATGTAAATACAGTACTTTTGCTGTAACAGAATATACAGTAAGTTACTGGTAAACTGTTTCCATTAAGTTACTCTAGATTCTATGGAAATTGTTAACAGTAGCTATTACACATGTTCATAATCTTACAAAATTACCAGCAGAGTTAATATATAATACACATATTTCTTTTCTATTTATTCTGTTCATTTTATATTTAACTTGTAAGAATTTTTTTTTCTTTTTCACTTTGTTCTATCGTCATTCGTCTATCGTCACATAGATATTTAGACATCATTTGTACATCAACAATGATGACGGCCTTCTACAATGATTAGCCCTTCAGTGACATGATAAATGAATTTATAATATACTTCTGCTAAATAATAAGCTGAGATATAAAGAGAAGCTGAGATACAATGGTTATATGAGGATGTCAGCTATCATCTTTATCATGTAACTCTCAGCCTTTACCTTTGAATGTGATAGTTTATCAGCAGTTAAGAGTTAACAGAATTGCGTTTGGTCAATAAAAACAAAGAGGTGGAAGTTTAGCAATGCGGCGGTTATCAGAACTCACTGTCAGCATGTCAGGAGTCATTTATGCTGATAATATAGAGGCCATTTCAGCACATTCATCGTGAGGTATTTACTACAACAGAAATGCAGCTGTTTATAAACCAAGAAAACTTTCAAACCTAGAAGATTTGTCCAACCACCACAACCACTGAGATGTTGAAAACAATACTTAATTTTTTTTTACTGCTTCTTAAACTTAAAACAAAACAAGTAATTGAGTGATACAGTAAAACAAACGTAATTCACATTTGAGAAAAAAGACAGTGTAGCTATTTAAATTAATAACATATAGTTTTAAGGTTTGTTTAACGCTTTTAAAGTTTTTGACTGTTCTAAAGCATAAAAATACCATAATATGTTTGCAGATATTTAAGAAACTTGCTGAGTGAACTATGGTTGGCTGATGTTGACCCATTTGCCATTGTACAATGTCTAATGTGAAACATTACGATGGACGATGGCATCGTCATTGTAGGTAGTGGTGAAGTAATTATTTATGTATAATTAATTAATTCATAACAAAAGAATTATTTGTAGCCTATTGTTTCAACTACCTGACCTGCATGGTGTTTGTTTTCCCCATAACCAAATCATAAATAAATAAAGAGAAGTTACACACAAATTACCACCTGTCAATCACTTTTTCCGTGAGACTCTGGCATGCATAGGCAGAGCGATCTGTGTCGTTATAGTGGCATTGACAAACTTGGTTGGTAAAAAGGTTCTCAACCAACAGGAACCAACCAACAGTATGAGGTTTTTGCTGAAATGACTAAATACAAGCGTGAAAGCAAAAGACTGAAGCAGTGTACTGCACTGTGACACGTTACCTGATAGATTCAAAAGACTGAAGAGTCGTTAGATAGAGACAAGATGAATTAAAAATCACATTTAATAACTTTAATGAGACAATCCAGTGGTACTTCCTTGATAAACTGCCTGACGTGCACTGCTCTCTGGGGTTTTATGATTAAAGCACCCGCTGACTGATGAAGCTCAGATGCAGACTGCAGCATATGCTGCAGCGGATGACAGAGTGTGTGCGTGTGTGTGTGAGATCACGTGATGTGCGTTTTCAGCGGTATAGTGTGGATCGAGATTTTTTTAGAAATGCTAGATAAAACGCCAGTGTGGACGTGGATTGTTTTCGTTCTAAAATGCCATTTTAAAACTTAGAGGTATAACTGTAAAAGTGGCCTAAGTGTGTATTTTTCGCAAGTGGGTTGCTGCTATGACAGGGGAGAGGGAGATTTCTATTTATTTACGGTTGTGAATTCCATTATGGGATGTTGATCTCAGACTATTGATGTTGAAAACTCTACTTTACAGACTTTTTTGACATTTTAATAGTTTTAAATAATATAATGTAAGAAATAATATCGAGAAATAAGTCTGTCAAATAACAGAAGATTTACTGGCAGTAGTTTATTACAAGGTTTTTGTAGCGTAATATATAACACAAACCCCAGACAATAAATCCCTTTTAACTATTAAAAATGTTCATAAAAGTCACTTGTTTAACTTTTCAAAGTTAGAATTTGTTGAAAAAAAGATCAAGGTCCTATAATGCAATTCAAAAGCATAAAGAAATGTCTACAAAATATGGAAAACATAATTTATGGATAATTTTTCATATTGTAAAGGGTTCCAAAATACATTAGAGAATCAAAAATGGTTCTTCTCTAGCTTCAAAAACCCTTATTTTGAACTTTTATTTTTAAGAGCGTACTTTCGAAGAGGAGGTAAAAGTTTAAGGTTTAATTAATTTCATAACAATTGACCAGTTTGTACAGTGTTTATAGTACTAGCTGCAGTACATTTAGCCTATTCAATGACTTTTTTTTTTTTTTGCAGTTTGAATAAATCCACATAATATTACTTTAAGTGCCTTCAAAAGGCAACTTTGTTAAACACGAAACACATCAGTGTAAGCTGACAGAAAGGAGTGAGTGTTTATTTGCTGTGTGTTTAACTTGCCAAGTGTCCTTGGCACAAGATATTTCAGACTCTCTAAAGGACCACGCTGTTCTCCATTTTTCACAGCTTTTGATTTCCTGGACCAAAAAAAGTGCAGAACTGGGGTCTTGTGGAGCAGATTTTTTGGGAGCGGACAGTCGTTAGTTCAGTCAGTGAAGAACCTTGGACATGGTCATGACACCATAAGCTGCCCTAAGCCAACCTCTCTCAAAAAAAAGAGAAAAACCAGCGCATGAATTCCAGGAGGATGACATTGTTTGCTCAAGGATTATGGACAGAATCTCCAGCGCGCTCAGCTGCATGTGTGATAATGCCACCTCAACATTCCCTACCTACACAAGGAGATCTATTCTCTGAGTCACATTAGACGTTGACACCTGACTGCACTACACAATCTTTGATTCCTGTATGTACTGCAATGCTCTGTAATGTTTAAACTACATTTGTTACAGACGAAATAATGCAAAATGCAACAGTTATCTTGTTATCAGTGGTTTGCAATGCCACAACATCCTGCCGAGAGACAGTTTCCTGTAGTCAGAAAGAGTATTAACATGAGACAGACCACTTGTTTCTGCAACTTTTGCAATAGCTGTAGTATAAAATATATATTAAAAATGCAGCTCACATTTTACAGCATTCACAAATGTTTTAAAACAATTTCTACTTCAAATTCGCTAGTAAATTTCCCCAATAATTACATACATAATCATCTAAATACACACCATAACCCAATTCAATCAGATGTGTTTTTCACAAGATTCTTTAGCATCTTAATGAATGTCTATAACTTGCTTTGCTACAAATGTCTTAGAGTGCAAATAAACACCGTCAAAACACATTAGTTGACAGCTACACATTTTGATGTGTCTCTTTAAATGATAATGCTCACCGCACCACTCATACTGATCTATTCTTGAGATAGCAAAACCAGTGCAACCGAGAATTGAGCTACTGCTTCCTCCTGACCGCGAAACCGTATGACTGGTTATTTGAAGTAATTTCCACATTATCATGATGAAATCTCAGACTGTGCTGAAGCATCTCGTAAATGTATAATCACTTATCATTGCTTGACATCGCAGCCTGTCGTTATTATTGTAAAATGTAGTCAAATGTGGAAAAAGTGACATTGATGGCTTAAATACTGAGAAATACGAAACGCACTGAAAAAAAAAGATATTTTTGCTAATTTTTTGCAAACAATTTATAAGGGCTGGATTTAAACAAACATATTAAATTTAGTAATGTTCAACGTCAATTGATTTTTAAAATTCAGCTGATATAAACTGTTTGCATCCACTTACCACAAATATTTAGTAAATCAAATGAATACTTTTTTTCAGTGTTGGCAACCATCGTTATTCACAATAAGTAGTTTTCTTCGAGGTGGGCACATTAAAAGAACTAGCTAGTTCAATCAAATCCGGCACTAACAATAAATCACACACACATTTTTAAACTCAAACAGTTTATAACAAACTTTCTGCATTTCTCTTTTCAACTTTACTTAGCCGACAGACTCTTTTGACTCTTCTAAAGCCTAAAAATAGCATAATATGTTTGCAGATATTTAAAAAACATGCTACGTGAACATGTTGATCTGAAAACAATGCAGAAGTCAGATATTCTGCTTTGAAAATGTGGGTTACGTGCTGGAACGGCTGCCTTTGTTTTGGTTTTTTTAACCCACCCAATGCTAGTTTAGCAAATTATATTTCAGCACCCTGGGTTGCCTTGTTGGAAAACGGCGTATTTCATTCATTCATTCAGAAAGGCTCTTAAAGCATGCACTTGTGACCGAAATGTGACCTTTGGTGGACAGTAGCAGACTCCGAAATGAGATGCAGATTCAGAGTTCCACATGAGGTAGTTATTAATTAGCAATGTAAACATTAGGTGAGCAGGTTACATTGTAACTAGCATAGGGCGATGTCCACCAATTTGGCATCTTACGATGTCTAATGTGAAACATCACGATGGACGATGGCATCGTCGTCATAGGCAGCGGTGAATTAATTATTTATGAATAATTAATTAATTCATAACAGATTAATTATTTGTAGCCTACCGTTTCAACTACCTGACCCACATGGTCTTAGTTTTACCCATAACCAAATCATAAATAAACACAGAAATGACCACGTCAATCACTTTTTTCCGGGGGACTCTGGCATGAACAGGCAGAGTGATCCGTGCCGTTGTAATGGTGTCGACAAACTTGGTAAAAAGGTGCACAACCAACAGTATCTGAGGTTTTCACTAAAATGACAAAGTACAAGCGTGAAAGCGAAAGATCGAAGCAGTGAACTGACGCTGTGACACGCTACCTGATAGATTCAGGAAAGCGAAGAGTCATTAGATAGAGACAACATTAATTAAATATCACGTTTAACAACTATAGCGAAACATGATCCAGCGGTACATCCTTAATAAACTGTTCGACGTGCACTGCTCAAAGCATCCGCTGAGCTGGAGCTCTGACGAGCGCATGACAGTGTGTGTGTGTGTGTGTTTGGTTATGTGGATGGAGGGCTTTTCAGAAACGCTAGAGGAAACACCAGTGTGGATGTGGATCATTTTCATTCTAAAATGGCATTTTAAAACGAAGCTGTATTAGTGTAAACGGGGCATAAGTGTGTATTTTACGCGAACGAGTTTGTGAAAGGGGGTGGGGTGGAGGATCGCGATGCCAGCTCAGCTCAACATCTATTGACTATTAGCGAAGGACGATGGCATTGTCTATCGACCCAACCCTAATTGTAACCCCATGTACTAACAACACGCTACGTGAGGACACGAAACACGACAGAAATTTAAATACAGCCATTCAGAAGCACAGAATAGTGCACTCACTGCACTCCAGCAAAATGGTAAGGTATATAACCTAATTAACACATATTAAACCACTTTAACAATATTAAATGTAGATGCTAAATCACTGATATGTGTTGGTTTTGAGTCAAAGTTCTAAAGTTCAATTTCATATGGTTTATTTTATTTTCAAGATCTGAGATGAACTATCTGCTGCTGCTTTCAGTAGTATGGCAATAAATGTCCTGTAAAATGGCATTCAAACTGACATTATTAACATTTTATTCTGATTTAAGCACATGAGGTGTACCTGAGGTGGCCATTGTCAGTTTTCTGTGGTTCAGCTGCAAGAAATAGAAGCCGTTTCTAAAATGTAAATTTCAGTAAATGTATTGGTTAGGACAAAAACTTCTTTTAATATGAAAATATTTTTTTGTGTCATTGCTTTTATTTTAGAATCAGCCTTAAAGGCTTGCTTCTTGGTCCTCAATCTGGCAACTTGTGCTTGCGTGTGTTTTGATCCAGGAATGTATTACCTAGTTCAACCACTGACTTACATGCTGCACCTTTAAGTGGATTGAACATAAAACAATTAAGTTGCCCCAAAAAACTCAAGAATTTTTTGTTTCAGCTCATTTTAAACAAGTAGTTTGTACAAGCAGCAAGTACAAATTTTTCAGTGTAACTAAATTCAAAAAAGTCTATTAATAAGTACAAATTTCATACACTGTCATCTTTGAAGTAACACAGTGGTCTCCTACGTCTTTATCACTGCGAACGGGTCAACGCATGACAATTTTTAGCAGGGGGTAACGATGTATGTAGATTGCAAAACATTGCTGCAACTCTGATACAAGTTTTATTAATGGAGACAATTAAAAAGCACTGCAGTGTTTGGGTGTTCTGTGTTTGTCTGAGATAATTAGTCTACCGAAATGTGTATATTCCATACAAAACATGAAGCTGATCGGTCAGTTCTCGTGGTACGCTCGTGCCATTCTGTAAAGTTGAGATGTTTTGAACTAGGTACACCTGGAAGAAAAGGTGCACCATTATTGGAAATAACGAACTTGTACATGGAAAAGACACGATATGTGAACAAGGTTGTCATTTGCGATTTACAGCAGTTGATCTTCTTGCACAGGCATGCTAGATTCACCTGATTTATTGATAAAAGGGTTGGGAATACATTCTTCTTCTTCTTCTTCTTCTTATGAGTATTATTGTTGGTTGGCATACAACTTTTAGGTGTATTAGCGCCACCTGCTGGTAAGGAGTGTGGGCCATGATCACTTGGGGATCCATTCCTTGGCAGCTCGTGGGTCTTTTCCCCTTGGCAAAGACATCTGTTTCTTACTCATTTTGCTAGCTTGTGGGTTACATTTTGCCACTCAAGTGATCGGGATATAACAGAGAATATGGTCATATTTCAAAATAAAAGATTTTTCAAAATAAAAGATCGTTCAGACTCAGATAACAAATAAAATTAAAATAGATAATGATGTCCTCTGCAGCCCAGTACCAATTGATCCACAGGGGATGGGGACCACTGAAGTAAAAGACTGAAATGATATTTACTAAAATGTACTAAATGTATTCTAATCATTTTTATTTTCCATTTTATTAATTATTATTCCTTTCAACTTTAAAAGCTGGTGCTAACTGACCCATTTTAACTATTTAAGCCCTGACCCTTCAACCTAGATAGAACAAACTTTCATGGTTCATTGCCAAGATGACTCTCCTTATGGGGCTCTGCTATAGTGCACCACAGGAACAGGTCTCAGTTTGTATAAAGATTAAAATACTTGACATTCTGTATTCTAAGAAAAGGCTCTTTATCCAGCATCGCAAATGTAATCATGAGTGTTTGCAGCAGAAGAAGCTGTTTAAACTGCATCTAAACTGTTTCTCTGATGCATCATTTTAAGATTTTCCTCCTTAGTGGACACAGAGCAATATATCCCTTTTCTCCAAACAATGACTGATTGGAGAGCTGAAGTTTGCCGGCTGTGCTTTATACTTGTAACTCTTCAGTTCACCAGAAAAACAAGACTGCAGTAATGTTGATGTCTTCAGAGAAAAAACTAAAACAAGTCATGCATATTTTCATTATTGCAGGAAGTATAACACAAGGTAGAGCTGCACAATATTGGAAAAATCTGACATTGCGATATTTTGATTTGCTGCGATGTATATTACAATATGAATATAATTTGACCAGATGATTTGACAAGCTCTATTTAGAAAAATATCATTAATTTAATTGACTGGAGTGTTCAATCCTTTTTCTATGCTTGCATCTGCATTAAGTGAAGTTTATTTATAAACTAATTTCTAGAGGATCACGTGTTTATGATTGCTTGCAACCGGCCCCATATTATTAAATTTATGATTCACCAATCAGACGATTCCTAAGCCATTATAAATACCCTAAGTTCCATATGACAGCCATCTTCATTTTGAAGAATCCCCCTTTCCACCCCTACTCCTCCTCTTTTCCTAGATGGTTGGCATGGTTGCCACATGGTTGCCTCACATCAACTTCACTGGTTCTAGTCCTTACTAAGCCAGCCAACGTTTCTGTGTGGAGTTTACATGTTCTCCCTGTGCTCACGTGGGTTTCCCCCGGGTTCTCCGGTTTCCGCCCACCATCCAAAAACCTGCAACTTAGGTTAACTGACTAATCCAAATCAGTAACCATAGACATGCTCCTAGTAAGTAGTTATCTCCTAAGAGCAACCACTATCTGTTCATTAGCTACTACAGCAGGGGAGTTCTCGAGATCTACCTGAGCTCAAACTCCCCTCTCGCCTTGCAAACGGGAGGGAGCCCCGGGCTCGAGGATCGTATGAACTCAGGGCTCTCTCCTGGGACAGCATGCCAAACAAGCTTTATAATCAATCATCAGCTAAGTGTGAACTCTTGAAATATAATAAATTACACGCAAATATCGTCACCTTAGAATTAAAGGTTCTATCTGTCATTTTTTGTCAAAATTGAGTTATTGACATATTCTTATTATATGACAACTTATTTAAATTATAGGATGTTTTTTTTGTAAGTCGTTTACATTTTAGGACTTTTTTATTTAAAAAAAACAAATGTTACACATTTTGTTTGCTATATGGAATGCAAAAACTTTGAAGCTCAATATCTCAAAATCCATCAGAACGCAGGATAGACCCTTGTAATTGCAAGGTGATTATATAAAAACGACAGAGCCAAAATAAAAGTTCAATAAATAGTGCTTTAGGGTTTTCTGGGGAGTCTAACAGTAATGGAATATAGAAATTGATCATTTTGGAATAGGCAGCATGGTGGCTCAGTGGTTAGCACTGTCACCTCACAGCAAGAAGGTTCGAGTCCCAGCTGGGCCAGTTGGCATTTCTGTGTGGAATTTGCATGTTCTCCCCGTGTTCGTGTGGGTTTCCCCAGGTGCTCTGATTTCCCCCACAAAGACATGCGCTATATATGTTATCCAAACCAATGCGTGCGTTTCCCAGTTTGTTTGACAAGTGTGAGTGCTCCGAATCGGGCCCAGGCACGGTTCAGTTGGCCCTGGCACGGTTGGAATAGGTCAGAGCACGGTTAATTTGGGCTTTGGTGCGGTACGCTTGTAGTGAGAAGTGCAAGGCACGTCTGAGTGCAAAACTAAAGACGCGATGTCACTTTTACGGGAATAATAAAGGGACTAAGCCGAAAACAAAATGAATGAATGAAGTCAGTTTTGACAAGTGAATGGTTACAGGTTTCCAACATTTTTCAAAATATCTTCTTTTGTGTTCAACAGAAGAAATAAGTCAAAGTTTTGAAACAAGTAAAGAGTGAGTAAATGATGACTTTGAATGAATTTAAAATTTTTGGGTGAACTATTCCTTTTACTACACTCCTGAATCCAGATTAGACTCAGAGGATCTCACAGCGGTCTTGAATGATTTTTCAGTCAATAAGTATCAGCTGTCCAGGAGGAGCTGTGAGACTGACAGGTAAAGAGAGAGAGAGGAAGGGGATTGGAGAAAATAGGAGAGAGAGAGAGAGAGAGAGAGAGAGAGAGAGAGTGAGAGAGAAGGAGAGGAACTGTGTGTCTCCTCTGAGAGAGAGAGTGAGAGGGAGAGAGAGAGGGGGTGGGCTGGGTTAAACTGACACTTAAAAGAGCCGTCTGTGATCGTTCAGTGGCTGATGAACAGAGGGAAAAGGAGAGCAGGACACGGATAGGAAAGCAGGAGCATCCAGCAGTGAACGTGTCCAGACGGCTCCTTCGGAAACTTTTAACCCGGCACTCGGCGTCTCAGCTGCGGTCCATTATGCTGCGTGCGGTGGTGCTGCTGACTCTCATCAGCTGGAGCGCGGCTCTGAAACCCGAGTGGATGCCGGGGGATTATCCTGCCACTGAACAAGGGGCCGAGAGGTTTGTGAGCGACTACAACTCCACCGCTGAGGAGGTGCTTTACTTCAGCACAGAGGCCAGCTGGAACTACAACACCAACCTGACTGATTACAATTCACAACTGCAGGTATTGTAGATGCGTGCGTGTGCGCGTGTGTGTGTGTGTTTTACACTCAGAAACATTGCTTACAGTGTAAAAAAAAAAAAGGGTAATGATTTTTACAAAAAACAACAACAACAAAAAAGCTCCAGTAAACGTGTACTGTGTGTGTGTGTGTGTGTGTGTGTGTGTGTGTGTGTGTGAGAGTGTGTGTTTTCCACTCAGAAACATTGCTTACACTGTAAAAAAACAAAAAAAGGGTAATGATTCTTACAAAAAAATAAAAAAAGCTCCAGTAAACGTGTACTGTTGCTACACGTTCAAAAATGCTACAGTAAAAATATGACTTTAGACGTGTGTGTGTGTGTGTGTGTGTGTGTGTTTTTGTGACATATCAGGACACAAATCTGTATAATGACATAGGTATGACACAGGTATAACAAAAAGGAGGTGAAATATGAGGACATTTGTGACGCCCTCATTTCTCAAAAAGCTTATAAATCCCACAAGAGTGTGTGTGTGTGTGTATGTGTGTGTTTTACACTCAGAAAGATTGCTTACACTATAAAAAAGGGTCATGAGTTTGATGATAAACTAAAATTATCCAGTAAAATCTGATTGTAGATGTAAGCAATGTTTCTGAGTGTAAAACACACACACACACACACACACACACACACACGCACACACACACACAGTGTAAAAAAAAAAGGGTAATGATTTTTACAAAAAAACAACAAAAAAGCTCCAGTAAACGTGTACTGTGTGTGTGTGTGTGTGTGTGTGTGTGTGTGTGTGTGTGTGTGTGTGTGAGTGTGTGTTTTCCACTCAGAAACATTGCTTACACTGTAAAAAAACAAAAAAAGGGTAATGATTCTTACAAAAAAATAAAAAAAGCTCCAGTAAACGTGTACTGTTGCTACACGTTCAAAAATGCTACAGTAAAAATATGACTTTAGACGTGTGTGTGTGTGTGTGTGTGTTTTTGTGACATATCAGGACACAAATCTGTATAATGACATAGGTATGACACAGGTATAACAAAAAGGAGGTGAAATATGAGGACATTTGTGACGCCCTCATTTCTCAAAAAGCTTATAAATACCACAAGATGTGTGTGTGTGTGTGTATGTGTGTGTTTTACACTCAGAAAGATTGCTTACACTGTAAAAAAGGGTCATGAGTTTGATGATAAACTAAAATTATCCAGTAAAATCTGATTGTAGATGTAAGCAATGTTTCTGAGTGTAAAACACACACACACACACACACACACACGCGCACACACACACACAGTGTAAAAAAAAAGGGTAATGATTTTTACAAAAAAACAACAAAAAAGCTCCAGTAAACGTGTACTGTGTGTGTGTGTGTGTGTGTGTGTGTGTGTGTGTGTGTGTGTGTGTGTGTGTGTGTGAGTGTGTGTTTTCCACTCAGAAACATTGCTTGCACTGTAAAAAAACAAAAAAAGGGTAATGATTTTTACAAAAAAATAAAAAAAGCTCCAGTAAACGTGTACTGTTGCTACACGTTCAAAAATGCTACAGTAAAAATATGACTTTAGACGTGTGTGTGTGTGTGTGTGTTTTTGTGACATATCAGGACACAAATCTGTATAATGACATAGGTATGACACAGGTATAACAAAAAGGAGGTGAAATATGAGGACATTTGTGACGCCCTCATTTCTCAAAAAGCTTATAAATACCACAAGATGTGTGTGTGTGTGTATGTGTGTGTTTTACACTCAGAAAGATTGCTTACACTGTAAAAAAGGGTCATGAGTTTGATGATAAACTAAAATTATCCAGTAAAATCTGATTGTAGGTGTGTGTGTGTGTGTGTGTGTGCGTGTGTGTGTGTGTGTGTGTGTGTGTGTGTGTTTTACACTCAGAAAGATTGCTTACACTGTAAAAATGGTCGTGATTTTAAAAATAAAAAACAAAAAATGCTCCAGTAAAAATCTGACTCTAGACATGTGTGAGAGTGTGTGCTTTACACTCATAAACATTGCTAACACTGTAAAAAAGGTAATGATTTTGACAAAAACCTAAAAATGCTCCAGTAAAAATCAGACTGTAGGTGTGTGTGTGTGTTTGTATACACTCAAAAACATTGCTTACACTGTAAAATAAAAAGAGTCATGATTTCAATAATAGAAAAACTAAAATGCTCCAGAAAAAAATCTGAAACCAGGTTATCAGTAAGTCTCCTTTAATATATATGCTGAATAACTGTAAATTTACAGTAAATCAGATGTAAATTCCCTCAAGGGGGGGGGGGGGGGGGGGGGGGGGCAACCTAATTGTTTCATCTTCAATCCACTTAAATTTGTGAAAGCTAATAAGTGAACTTAAGTCCTTTATGTTGCCCCAACACAAATCATTTATGTGGAACCCAGGATTTTTACTTTACATTTTTAGTTTACATCTAATGTTGATAAACGATGTGTATTGCATTACTTTAGTTTAGTACAGGGGTGGGCAAACTCGGTCCTGGAGGGCCGGTGTCCTGCACAGTTTAGCTCCAACACTAATCAAACACACCTGAACATGCTAATCAGTGTCTTCAAGATCACTAGAAATCTATAAGCAGGTGTGTTTGATTAGAGTGGGAGTTAAACTGTGCAGGACACCGGCCCTCCAGGACCGTGTTTGCCCACCCCTGGTTTAGTATGTTACTATAATGATGCTCAGTAATTATTAGTATGTTCATTCAGTATGTTACTTGTGGAAAAGGTTATTTGTGATGAGCTTTGCTTCATTACTATGCCTTTTTTTTTATCACCGCATGCTTATGGTTGTGTTATCTGTGGAACAAAGTTGTGTACATTTTTTGTACTTCAAATCAGAGTACAAAATATGATAATTTGTTGTAAAATGCAGAAATTCCCTACAATATGTTTATCAGTCTGTGTAACAAAGCGGTGGCATGGTGGCACAGCGGTTAGCACTGTCGCCTTGCAGCAAGAAGGTTGCTGGTTTGAGTCCCGGCTGGGCCAGAAGGCATCTCTGTGTGGAGTTTGCATGTTTTCCCTTTGTTGGCTTGGGTTTCCTCTGGGTGCTCCAGTTTCCCCCACAGTCCAAACACATGTGCTATAGGTGATTTGGGTAAACTAAATTGGCCGTAGTGTATGAGTGTGTGAATGTGAGAGTGTATGGGTGTTTCCCAGTACTGGATTGCGGCCGGAAGGGCATTCACTGTGTAAAACATTCTGGAATAGTTGGTGGTTCATTCCTCTGTGGTGACCCCTGATAAATAAGGGACTAAGCCGAAGGAAAATGAATGACTGAATGTGTCACAAAGCTGATGTGTAGATGTTAGTACCTCAAATCATTGTGTATAACACTTTAAAATAATCAAATACAGTAGATTTCCATTAACCCCAGCTTTCGTTTATTTATTTTTTTGCCATAAATGTTGAAGAGTTCTTACATTACTGATGTAACAACTCACAAGTGACTTCCAAGTGGAACGGTTGAGTCTAGCCTGGGTGGTTTTGCATATGCGACTGATAAATCAGCCATAAGAACAGCTCTTTGGACGGCTAACTGTGATAACTTTACTAAACTCAACATCATTTTATATCCTCCGTGTTTATTAGGATTATAGTTTTATATGACTCTTGTAAAGTTTAGATGAGGGGAAGATTGAGTAACATTCTGCAGAAGTCTAACTGGTCATGACTAATGATTACAAAACTCGTTTCATTGCTCATTCACAGACGTAATATTCTCAAAATAGATGAGAGCATGAGAGAATTGTTGCCACATTGCAGTGGTTTGAGGCAGGGAGAAGTTCTACATGCAGCAGGTGGTTATTAATATACAAAGGAAGGAAATCCAAGGATTCCCAGTGATCCTAGGTAAAGGTAAAACCACACGTACTGTAGCAGCTTTGTTTTCTAAAACAATGACTGACTACTCCATGAACAAACATTGAGCTATATACAGTATACAGTTGAAGTCAGAATTATTAGCCCCCCTGTTTACTTTTTTCCCCAATGTCTGTTTAACGGAGAGATTTTTTTCAACCCATTTCTAAGCATAATAGTTTTAATAACTCATTTCTATTAATTGATTTCTTTTATCTTTGCCATGATGACAGTTAATAATATTTTACCAGATATTTTTCAAGACACTTCTATACAGCTAAAATGACATTTAAAGGCTTAACTAGTTTAATTAGGTTAACTAGGCAGGTTAGGGTAATTAGGCAAGTTATTGTATAACGATGGTTTGTTCTGTAGAATAAGGGGATATTAATTGTTCTGTAGAATAAGGGGCTATTAATTGTTCTGTAGAATAAGGGGCTATTAATTCTGTAGAATAAGGGGCTATTAATTGTTCTGTAGAATAAGGGGCTATTAATTGTTCTGTAGAATAAGGGGCTATTAATTGTTCTGTAGAATAAGGGGCTATTAATTGTTCTGTAGAATAAGGGGCTATTAATTCTGTAGAATAAGGGGCTATTAATTGTTCTGTAGAATAAGGGGCTATTAATTCTGTAGAATAAGGGGCTATTAATTGGTCTGTAGAATAAGGGGCTATTAATTCTGTAGAATAAGGGGCTATTAATTGTTCTGTAGAATAAGGGGCTATTAATTCTGTAGAATAAGGGGCTATTAATTGTTCTGTAGAATAAGGGGCTATTAATTGTTCTGTAGAATAAGGGGCTATTAATTCTGTAGAATAAGGGGCTATTAATTGTTCTGTAGAATAAGGGGCTATTAATTGTTCTGGTGAATAAGGGGCTATTAATTGTTCTGTAGAATAAGGGGCTATTAATTGTTCTGTAGAATAAGGGGCTATTAATTGTTCTGTAGAATAAGGGGCTATTAATTGTTCTGTAGAATAAGGGGCTATTAATTCTGTAGAATAAGGGGCTATTAATTATGTATAATAAGGGGCTATTGATTGTTCTGTAGAATAAGGGGCTATTAATTCTGTAGAATAAGGGGCTATTAATTCTGTAGAATAAGGGGCTATTAATTGTTCTGTAGAATAAGGGGCTATTAATTGTTCTGTAGAATAAGGGGCTATTAATTATGACCTTAAAATAGTTTTTAAAAAAATTAAAAACTGCTTATATTCTAGCTAAAATAAAACAAATACGACTTTCTCCAGAAGAAAAAAAAATATCAGATATACTGTGAAAATTTCCTTGACTGTTAAATATAATTTGGGAAATATTTAAAAAAGAAAAATCAAAGGGGGGCTAATAATTCTGACTTCAACTGTATATACACACACTGACAAAAGTGTAATGAGAATCATTGGAACCCAGGCTTATTATGGATACGTACTAGAGCTGCACGGTTCTGGCTAAAATGAGAATCGCAAATTTTTTATTTGATTTTTTTTTTTTTGTGCTTAAAATCAAGATCACGATTTTCTCACAATTCTGGAGATGTAAAATAAAGGTTAATATGATTAGGCTATTATTATTGTTAATTCTCAAACATATGGTAAACAACAATAATAATATCAGGCCTATGTGTAGGTCTAAATGCTCAATTTTTTATAGACTCGGAATAATAGACTTGAACATACTTTTAATCTGTCCTGGCCATTAATGCACATTAAAGCGATGACATCAGAATACAACTATTCATAATTCTGAAGAATTATTATGTTTGACACATTTGCTTGTAATTTGTCATTGGCGACATTATTAGACCATTTTTCTTACTGGTAAAATGAAAGCTTTGTCATTATCAGATTCTCTCTTGCATTTTCTTCAACATTATATAAGCTAAAGTAGTTATACTGACACTGTTAACCATTTATTTTTATGCACAACACTTTTTGTGTTCGCTATGAAGGAAAAAACATATCAAATGCTTGTAATAACTCATAATCACAACTCTAAGCGGGCCGGTTTCACTTTCACTGCTGAGAGCGGCTCATGGCTGCATTCACTTTTAGAAAAAACACACGCATGCAAATCATACTTCCCTCGCCGCTTAAACGATCGCTCGGTGTCGTTATAAATAACTAGACGTTATTTACAACTTTATTACCTGTTATTCACAGCCTATGCAGGTTCTGTTCACTAAAGTAGACATCATTGGTGTTCATGCGCTGCACCTATCGGTCGTAAACAAACAGTGCATCAGCCCACATGTGATTTCGTGCCCGCGACTACAACAATACATTAAGACAGATATAAAATTTATTATACCTTATAAATACAGTATGTGACACTTTTAACGCCATTTGGAGGTGTCCATGTTGCTTTCCGCCTTTACGCTTCTCTCCTGACTTTGAAAATATAATTGGCTGAATCGTAGAAAAGCAGAATTAAGATCATGTGTAGGGTCAAATCGAGATCGCGACCTTTTTCCGATTAATCATGCAGCTCTAATACGTACCCCTGTATACATTTGTGGAGAGTGCATATCTGCCATTAGAGCCTTCAGTGGTACATAATTATTGTGCATCACCGTATGAGTGCCAGGTAAAAAGTAAAGCTTATAACATCTCATCATACTGAAAAAAAACTGCTTACCAAATCAGCTTCTCCATCAATAAATGGAAAAGCAGAAGTTGATGTACTGTGGACTGCTTACCAAACACAGACACACACACTCCTCCTTCAAACAGCTGTCTCAACAGCGTTTTACAGCTGTCTCAACACTCACTCACAGCTTTCCAATGGGTGCTGGCACCGCAAACAGCTCCAACCTACATCTAACCCAGAAAAAGCTGATGGAGAGCTGGGCAGAACCTGAGCAGTGCCCGGTGTGATGTCTATTATTTCAGACACATCAAACGAGCTGATCAAAGCTCTGGTTTGGGGCATCTCTATCGGCGGGTGTGAGTCTCAGTCTGACTGTGAGTGTGAAGAGAAATCGGCGTCCAATCAAAGCAACACACCTGTCGCACTCATTCCAGACAGCAGACGCTCGTAGTTGCTGGAGCACGTATTTTAGATTTCGCAGTCATCACGACCAGCGGACGGCGCATTTAACAGATGGTTGATGTAGGTTTTAATGATAATTTAACATGTGCTGATGTTGATGACTGAAGCATCTCAGAGGGTATCTGCAGGTTTCTAAGGCCACGTAATGTTCTTGTTTTTTCCGCATTCAAATGCATCATGTGAACGTGTGTTTTTTCCTATGTTAATCTCATCAAAACAAAGCATGCACACCTCAGAATGTGTTAAAAATTCAGGAGGGTGCAGTGCTTTCAAGCCAACCAGCATTATTTTGCAGTCCATGACGGCATCCAATTTGTACAGCGAAATAAAACCCTCAACATCTGGCAGTATGCAACATTCTATGACAGCAACTCAGAAGTGGAGTTTGAACCTGACAGTTATTAATATTTGACTAGATATTTTTCAAGACACTTCTATAAAGCTTAAAGTGACATTTAAAGGCTTAACTAGTTTAATTAGGTTAACTAGGCAGGTTAGGGTAATTAGGCAAGTTATTGTATAACGAAGGTTTGTTCTGTAGAATAAGGGGCTATTAATTGTTCTGTAGAATAAGGGGCTATTCATTTTGACCTTAAAATAGTTTTTAAAAACTTAAAAACTGCTTTTATTCTAGCTAAAATAAAACAAATAAGACTTTCTCCAGAAGAAAAAATATTATCAGATATACTGTGAAAATTTCCTTGACTGTTAAATATCATTTGGGAAATATTTAAAAAAGAAACAAATCAAAGGGGGGCTAATAATTCTGACTTCAACTGTATATACACACACTGACAAAAGTGTAATGAGAATCATTGGAACCCAGGCGTATTATGGATACGTACTAGAGCTGCACGGTTCTGGCTAAAATGAGAATCGCAAATTTTTTACTTCATTATTTTTTTTTTAAATCAAGATCACGATTTTCTCACGATTCTTGAGATGTAAAATAAAGGTTAATATGATTAGGCTATTATTATTGTTAATTCTCAAACATATGGTAAACAACAATAATAATATCAGGCCTATGTGTAGGTCTAAATGCTCAATTTTTTATAGAATCGGAATAATAGACTTGAACTGACTTTTAATCTGTCCTGGTCATTAATGCACATTAAAGCGATGACATCAGAATACAACTATTCATAATTCTGAACAAGTGGAGTTTGAACCTTCCCACTAAGGTATGCCTAGTTCTTTTTAAGGTATTGTGGTAATTTGCACGTTGTGTCAAATTGCCATGTGTCTACATAATAGCTGTATACTCTCCGTTTAACTCGTGTACGATAATTTTCCTCCAAATACGATAATTTTGAGGTTTTGGTCTGATACTTTGACATTTCCAATTTGGCAACACTGCTTTTTCCCATTGAAAACTATACGAGTGACATGTCGTGTGTATTCTATAGTCTTTGGCGCAGGTCACCGGTCAAGCTGGTCGTCACAAAAAACAAAACAAAAACCAACAGATTCCGGTCCTTGACTGGTCAATGTGCATCTCTAGTTCTTCATTTGTTAAAGTACGGGTTGACGCAGCTGTTAAAGCCATTATAGAGCAAAATCCCCACAGACTCTGTTTACGTCAGCAAAAACCCAGCAAATGTTTGAAATGAAAAGTGTGTATTTTATTAGGTTACGCCAATGACTATAAATGGACTTTGGTTCTGCCCATGTTGTTCTGTGTGATGATAGATGAATATGTTTAAGCAGCTTTAACGGGGTTGGTTCGATTGCATTTGCACCTCTTAAACAAGGGTTTAATACATTTTTAGACTAAATATGGCCTTATTTTTATACTATGTGATTAAAGACGTTTTAAGGATCCACGGACACCCTGGAATAAAGTGAGAAGCTTCACTGTAAAAAAATGCTAGGTTCCACACAATTCCTTCATCTTGTTTCAATGAAATCAATTACGTTCACTGAATCGCTATCCTATTTAAGTGGATTGAACATAAAAAAAAATTCAACTATCCCAAAAAAAACCTTGTGTTGTTTCAACTCATTTTAAATAAGTAGTTTGAACAAGCAGCAAAAGTCCTTTTTTAAGTGGATGCAAATGCCTTTGAAGGAGAAGTTGTTGTTTTTTTCAATGGAAAAGTGTCACAGACTGGCAACTTGGAAATTTATGCAATAACCATGACTCTATATGGCATCAAGCAAACATGGCATCAGCTAGACAAGGTCATTTGAGTATTACTTTACTGTCTGCTTGATTTATAATGCTTTATTTTGATGGTCCCCCAACAGTCATTAGACTAATTCCACTGATACTTGTTTCAACTTATTCTACTATCCCCAACCTAACAGTCTACACACTCTACGTAGAGTTACTTCACCCCAAAATGAAAATTCTGTTATTAATTATTTATCCCCACGTCGTTCCAATCCCCTGACACCTTTGTTCATCTTCAGAACACAAATGAATTTTAATGAAATTTGAGAGCTCTCTCATCCTTCATAGACAGCAATGATCCAGACTGATTCAAAATACAGAAAAGGAACTCAAAGCATTCAAATGATCACCACATGACTTCAGCGGTAATCATACATAGCTTCATGAACAAACTATAAATACAACTTCATTTGCTAAAGCTCTATGTAAGAATAGGATGCGAGTTATTATGCATAATACCAGGCTTGTGTGTCGCGCTGCTGACTCTAATGCCAAATACATAGTTCTCCCCTTAGTAGACGCACACACTGGCCTGATGTAAAAGAGAATTTAGGGCTTTTGGTGCACAAAAGTGTTCTTGGAGCTTCACACTGTATGATTGAACAGAATGTTTTGACAATGTTTGTGGTTTTACTGAACTTTAAACATCTCTGGATTGCTGCTCTCTATAGAGGATGAGAGAGCTCTTGGATTTCATCTAAAACATCTTTTTTATTACATACTATTTGTTATGAAGACGAACGAATGATGGAAGAAAAACGTTTTTGTACTACATTATTACTGTAGACTAACCGCACTTGGCATTGTATTCACATATTATGTCCTTTTTGTTACTTTGGTCACTTCTATTTACAGTAACTTTGAATAAAGGCATTGCATGTTCCAAATGATTAAATGTAAATACTCAGGTAAATGCATACTCAGGTGATGTAAACACTGGCGATGCTTCTCTTATTGTCTCTGTGTGGCAACACAAGACAAAATTTATTACATTCAGCCACTGAAGTGACATTTGTTTTGCAATTGCAATTTTATGCATTTGCATAGTTATCGCTATTAATAATAGAACAACTAAATATCTATTTGGTGACTGTTTATAGTTTTGAATGGTGAGAAATATTCATATACGCTTAATGAATGTATATTTGACACTGATCAGTACATTTCATTCCATTACAAATAATTTAAATATAAATGAAGTATAAAAAATTAGGTATATCTTTAAAATACAAATACATTTTCCTGAAATAAATTTAAATAACAAGATACGTTACATTTTTAGCATTGTTTTTACACAAAAAAAAGATTTGTTAAAGGGCACCTAGGTTACCCCTTTTTTTATATTTAATATAAGTCTTTTGTGTCCCCAGAATGTGTCTGTAAAGTTTCAGCTCAAAACACCCATCAGATTATTTATTATAGCTGTTTGAAGTGTCTATATTATAGCTGGAAAAAAAGGTTTTACTGTTGTACTGGCCCTTTAAGGCTAGTCCTCCCCGCCCACCGTTCCCACGTGCCTGTCAGCAATCGCCGCCCTCGGCTGCCTCAGGAAGCAGATCTCACATAACGTGTGTGAAAAATACTAC
Source organism: Danio aesculapii (assembly GCF_903798145.1). Classification (NCBI taxonomy): domain Eukaryota; kingdom Metazoa; phylum Chordata; class Actinopteri; order Cypriniformes; family Danionidae; genus Danio; species Danio aesculapii. Next base: position 6,366,197 of record NC_079446.1, read on the forward strand.
AGTAAGAACTTTAACAATCAGTATTTGATGCATTTTTTGTGGCGTTGCAACAATGAGTCACACACAATGTCATTACAAAGTTCACGCACACACACAGCGAGGACACAAACACATAGCGCAGACACATTCACACACACACACATAGTGCAGACATACACACACACACACATAGCGCAGCAGACACACACACATAGCGCTGCAGACACACACACACATAGCGCAGCAGACACACACACACACGCATACACAGAGAGAGAGAGAGAGAGAGAGACAGCACATTAAGCTTTGCACTCGTTTTGCACGCATATGTGACACGATACTGGTAATCTCCACTGCTGTATGAATATCTGTTATGTTAATGTACAAAATAAACCTGATTTAACGTCCACAAACCGCGACTGAAGCGTCTTCCTTTATAATTGTTCTGACACGCGGCTGTGCTGATGAAATTAATCGCTGTAATTCATTACACAGATGCTCTGTTTTAAAACATTATAAACTTGTGAAACTCACTCTTGATCACGTTTGATGATGATTGATGATCCTAGCGAACTGAACACACCTTTTATTCCCGGCTGCTTTGCGCTCGTCCTCTCTTGTTGATATGATTATACATGTGACTACCGGACATGTTAATGCGCGCAGCTGTCAATCAATATTGGTGGGCGGGGGGACCGCACTCCTACGTAAAGTAGCGGTCGATCTGAAAACCACTCCAAGTGGTCCACCGTTTTTATGTTGTTAAATTTGAATAAAAAGGACTGGGTGTGTTTATTTCACCCCAATATGACAGTTTATACACTATACTTACACACATTTCTGTCCAAACAGCTTGAAAAGTAGATTTTTCACCATAGGTGTCCTTTAACAATTTTTTTATTGCATCTTTATGTTGTGTATTCAAAAGTACGATTACAAAAACATTTATAGAAACTACTGAAATTGTGTGTGTGTGTGTGTGTGTGCATGTATAATAAATAAATAAAATAAATACAATTGCAAAAATATCATCTAAGAAAAATGACAGGTTATCTGTTTTACTCTTGAAATGCACAAAGCCATGCAAATAACTTTTGGAGTATGGGAACCACGCATAAAACTGGTCTAAATTGGATGCCAAAAATCTGATTTGTGCCAGATGTATTAAAAAAAACAAACTGAATTGTTTATGTAAATGCGTCCCTCGAGCCTGCATTATTCATGCTGCCAATTCCACAATCCACTTTACTACCACACCATTCCCATACTGTACATTAGACACTCTCATTGTGGCAAACTACCCAAATGTATCCCTTCATTTGTTTTCTGCATTGAGGGAGACATCAGATCAAACAACAGAAGAGCCTGGAATCAGTCAAGAGCTCTTTTAATTGGCCCCTAAAAATAAAAGAGCCTTTTAAAATCACTCAAAGACACAATGAGGTGGAAAACGGATACAATCTGCTCCAAACACTCACATTCCATCACCATCAACCATCTGCAGATTAGAGAGAAAGTGTTTAGGGAGGTTTGAGAGCCAAACGTACGCTAGATTTGATAGTGTCAGTCACAAGCTGTTTATGTCACACCTTGAACCTTGCACCCTATTATGACTTATTATCACGTTCTTGAATAAACATGACAGAGCAAACTCGATCTTGGAAAAACAAGAAGCCAGAGGTCTTTATCTCTGAGGAAAACCGAGAGTGCGAGTGAAGGATGAGAGATAATGGAGATAAATGCACATGTCATTAGCTTGTTAACCCAAGCGGAAGTATAAAGACTGAGCTGATGAAGTGATGCTGGGAAGGAGGCGATGAGGAGGCCTGCGGTTATCACAACAGAGAGAGGATGCTGGGGTCAAACAGTCTACAGCAGGACACACTAAAAGAAACCCTGACGCACCCAAGACCAGGAGACAATAAACCTTTTGAGAAATCTTTCACTCAAAAAATTATACAGTATTTGCTGTTTGCTCAAACTACTTATTTTAAATGAGCCGAATCAACACAATTCTTGAGTTTTTTGGGGGCAACTTAATTGTTTTATGTTCAATCCACTTAATTTGTAAAAACAAATAAGTTAACTTAATTCCTTCATGTTGTCCCTACACTAATCGATTGTGTGGAACCTAGCATTTTCTTCATTCATTCATTTTCTTTCAGCTTAGTCTCTATTTCAAAAATCGCCACAGCGAAATGAACCACCAACTATTCCAGTATATGTTTTACGCAGCAGATGCCCTTCCAGCAGCAACCTAGTACTGAGAAACACTCATACACTCTCATTCACACATGAACTCATACTACGGACAGTTTAGTTTATTTAATTCGCCTATAGCAGTGGTTCCCAACCTTTTTTTTTGCCTGAGACTCCGTTTTTCCACGGAGAATATTGTAAGGCCCCCCTCCACATTTAATGATATTATCATTCGTATAAGTTTGCAGTAAAGATGACAGAATTTTTTTCAAACAAACTATGTTTATTACTATATTTAGATATGTTTATGCATGAATAAATGTCAAATATAAAAGCAAAACATCAGTAGGACATTTGTAACTGAAAAAAGTAAGTCTTTGGCCTTTACACTGGCCCTATATTAGTTGCCAATTGTTTTTTTTTTTTAAGTTTCAGTAGCTGTGACGTCCCTCATCTCATTTTGGGTGTGTGTCAATCCTTTTGCCTTGCACTCAAAAAAATGCTCTGGGCTTGTCGCGGTATTGAGGATGAGTCGTCTGCAAATGTCTTATTAATTTGGTCGGCCTCCTGCATATTTTAGCAAGAATTTTGGTGCAGATAATACACAGGGACTCTTTGCCTCGAGAAAATTGAATAAAACCATATAGTTCTCCTAATTGTCCACTGCTAAAAACAATTAGAAAATATGACGCGACACTCCCCACAGAGCTCGCTGAGGCCCCCTTGTGGGTTGGAACCCCCTGTTGGGAACCACTGGCCTATAGCATATGCGTTTGGACTGTGGGGAAAACCGGAGCACCCAGAGGAAACCCACGCCAACACGGGGAGAACATGCAAACTCCACACAGAAATGCCAACTGGTCCAGCCGGGACTCAGCGACCTTCTTGATGTGATGCGAAAGTGCTGACCACTGAGCCACCATGCCGTCCTGAAGTTTTTACAGTGTACAGTAAATATGTTGAGAATTTAACAGAAAAGGGGGTAAAACTTGATGATCATAAGTAATTTTTTAAAGTAAAAAAGTAATACTATATGATTTATTTATCTTTGTTAACTGTTCATTTTTATCTGTGAATTATTAAATAATATTAACAGACTCAAATGTAATTTTTAATAAAGTATTAGGACATTTTAAAAGCTCAAAGGCTTTAGATGTATTTTAATTAGTGTTCATGGTAAATAAAACAGCTAACAAATATTACAAAATTTTTTTTTTTTTAGCCCGTCTAATATTTAATTATTTAACTATATAGTTAAATCTTAAAATTAACAGTTGATTTTGTTTTTCTTATTTCATTTTCATTTTAACAAATGGAAGCATTTTGTAAAGTGTTACAAAATGTATGTAAAAATGTAATGTAAACTCTAATAATTACTCAAAGTTAACTTAAAGGTGAAGTATATAAGTTTGACACCCAGTGGTTGAACTAGGTATTACATTCCTGGATCAAAACAAACGCAAGCACAGTTTGCCAGATTGACCAACTTGAGTGTGCCTGACTATTGAGCCTGAAGGCTGTCTTCATGATTTAAATTGTGTTTTAAATAAAAGCAACGGCACACAATAGATGGAATATTTTCATATTAAAAGGCGTTTTTGTCCTAACCAACACCTGAAATTGATATATTAGAAACGGCTTCTATTTCTTGCAGCTGAACAACAGAAAACTGACAATGATCACCTCAGGTACACCTCATGTGCTTTTTCCTACCATGGATGTCAATAGTTACTGGTTTTCAACATTCTTTAAAATATCTTCTTTTGTGGTATATATATTTTTTTTTTATCCACACAAAGGTCAATATTAACCAAAAATGATTGCCAACATTGTAAAAAAATTCAAATCAAAAAATAATGTTGGTTTTGAACAACATGATGATGAATGCATTTTTGGTTGTGGTCAACTTTTGAAAAACTTTTCAAATTGACAAGAATGGTGCAGTTCAATAACTTTAGAACAACTTTGATGAATAGTTTTGATCCACTTAAAAGGTGGACTACTGTACACCCTTTAAATAACATGTATATCATTGATGAACCTTTGAAATTAACACTTTGATAAATATCAAACTTCACTTTCATATTAAAACCAAATGCATGGCCTTAGTGCACACAGCGTGGCAGAAATCAATGTTTGTGACACAATTTCCAACTAAAAGGCTCTCAAGAACAAGCCCACTACTGTTTTTTATAGCAAATACAGCTACTGTGGCAGGTGCTTTATACCTCAGTCTGAATTGTTTCAGGTGTCATCCGCATTCCCCGAAAAGAAATGAGTTCCCGTCAGGATTGAAAGAATTGATTTATGATGTGACCTCAGCTAGCCTTTTTCTATTTCTTGTTGCTGTAAAAACAATCCAAACTCTTATTGAAAACATATACGACTCAAAGCAATAGGATTGAGCCAGAGGCAGAAATGATTATTGACAGCAATTTCAAGACAGCACACAGCACGTAAATAACCTCTCGGTCCAGACTATATGAAGTTGGCTACTTTATATTTACTGGAATACACATAATGCATAAATAAATAGCCTTAATGTGAAAGTGAACCAACCTGAATCTTTCTAAAACCAAATAAATTAAAAGATTTAAAGTATCCCTGAAGACTTTTTTAGACTTGCCTATTTGTGAGGTGTATGTATTTTCTGATCGATTTTATAATCACATTGTTGTTTTATTATTATTATTATTCATTCATTCATTTTATTTTCAGCTTAGTCCCTTTGTTAATCTGGGGTCGACACAGTGGAATGAACCGCCAACTTATCCAGTATATGTTTTACACAGCGGATACCCTTCCAGCTGCAACCCATCACTGGGAAACATCCATACACACTCATTCACACACATACACTATGGAAAATTTTGCCTATCCAATACCACATGTCTTTGGACTGTGGGGGAAACCGGAGCACCCGGAGGAAACCCACACGAACACGGGGAGAACATGCAAACTCCACACAGAAACGCCAACTGACCTAGCCGAAGCTTGAACCAGCAACCAGTGAGGCGAACGTGCTTATGAGTCTATTCTTTTTGATGAAACACTATACGGATATTATGATCTTATGGAGATTTGTTTTTAGAGACTTTCTCTAACTGGACCACTTTTAATTTTTGTTGAATACCCCTGCTCTGTGGCCATGCAGACTGATAAGTCCTTCCAATCTTCTTCTAACTATATGGTGCAGGTGATTCATTTAATGTTGCCTCAGCAGCCAATGAGCTTTCTCCTCAAAAATGAAATGAATCATTGTCATTTGCACTAGCAATCTTAGTCACTTTTTTGGACACCCTCCTCCACCCCAGCTCCACCTGTATATAGATATGCTGGTTACTTGTATGTTACGTTTGTTTGAATCACAAACAAATAACTCTTGGGAGCGAGATCTTTTACGTGAATTAAACCATACAATGCCCGAGCTAGTTTCCTCGCGTGTAGGCCTGTAATCTGCTCGCGGTTCACTTCTCCTCGCGCATAAACATCACCGCTGCGCTCGATTAATTTTGGAATTGATTTGCCGCCATAAATAAAGGACTCCTTGAGTGAGTTCTTGTTCATGCTATCAGACTCAGGAATAAGGACTTTTAAAATACAAATGAAATCAAAACTAACCACTATGATTTTGTTAGCTCGCATTGCTAGTTTTGTGGTGAACATTCATCTGTGCATGTCATTTAGTGAAAAAATATTTTACCCTTGTAATCTGAAAATTCACTTCCTGTTTGATTTCAGTTAAATTCTCAGATTAGGTTTGTCTGAGGTCTAGGGTGTGGCTAACATACTTAACCCCACCCCTCCAACTGTCAACAAACAGAAATGGTGAGGAGGAGGTCTTTCTGAATGAAATGCCATACTTTACTACATCCAATCAGCTGGCAGTACAAAAAACAAGCCACAGCCACTGTTTACACCTTTAATATTCATTTTTCTAGGAACTGCGTCATAATATGAAAAAAAAAAAAACTGTCGCAGCTTCCGGTTCATGCAGACTTTAATGCTGGTTATTTTATTAATTGAAAACCATACAATGTAGCCTGTCCATTCGGATTCATAAGTCATAAATGACTCTCATGAGTCGGCTCTTTTTAGTGAATAAAAAGCAAACACAATGCATGCATTCCAATTCACAAATAAAAAAAAACTCTTATAAGATGGTTCTTTTATTTCATCTTCATATATCTTTTTTCAATTAGTGAAACAAAATAAGTTATGAGTAACAGTAAAGTTAATTTTAAGACTATTACAATTATGTCAACCAACCAGTAGTGCAATCAAATAGGACTGACAAATTTACTTCGAGTCGTCACTGCACTCAAAAAGAATGACCTTTTGTTGCTTGTTCAAACTGCATGTTTAAAATGAGTTGAAACAACACAATTTTTAAGGTTCGTTTTGTGGACAACTTAATTGTTTTATGTTCAATCCACTTTTCACTTTCAATCCAAATTTGTAAAAATGTTATGATTTATGTTGGGAAACATGAAGGAATTGTGTAGAGCCCAACATTTTTTACAGTGTGAATCAACGGCTACACTCTCTGTAATCCATGCTATTCCTATGAACATTTAATTAGATTTTTCAAATAATAATTGACTCCATTTTAGCATGGAATAATCAGACCCTCGATACTTCACTTTTCAGATAGCCGCATCTTTGGAGGAGCAGGCTTTTACAGAGGCATGGGGTCACAAAGCAAAGGCTACCTTCAGTGAATCTCTAATGGACACCTTCACCAATCCTGACCTGAAGAAGATCATCAAAAAGATCAATGTCCTGGAAGCCGCCAATCTCCCAACCACAGAGAGAGAGCGGGTGAGTTTCAGCGCTGAAGCTGCGCATGAAGAGCTCTTGATGATGTGTTTTGACATCTCTCTTTGTTTTCTCAGTACAACACTATTCTGAGCCAGATGGACAGCATCTACTCCACTGCAAAGGTGTGTCCCTCTCCAGAGGAATGCTGGTCTTTGGAGCCTGGTGAGAAACGCTCCCAACTAACTTTGTTAATGTGTCATCAAGGGTCAAAGTGAATGTGAAAATGCACACGCACATAAAAAAGGAAATGCATGTACAAGTGCTTGCAATGCAGCAACTGAATTGAGTTTGATGCTTGAAACTTCATGCATGAACTACGCATGTAATCAAGTTACTCGATATTTGACTTGTGCATACAAATTCATCAAAAACAATAAATGAATTCTGATTCACAAATAAATAACTACTTATAAGCATATTTTTATAAGTCAGAAAAATACATTGTACAAGTGCTTGCAATGCAGTTAAAGAATTACGTTTTAGATAAGTTTGATGCTTGAAACTGCATAAAATATATGAAGCTACTGTATATTTGATTTAAAGGGATCAAACCGAAGAAAATGGTAACAATTCAAAAGCGGCAGTGAAACTTTTTCAAGTTTATTTATAACGTTACTATTGAGACTATATTCAGAACAACTTTATGCGTACCCAGCAGTCAACATGACGTCAGATTGACCTTGTACCCCAACATCATGGGAACGTTGCGTTCTGTTTGGAAATAAAAATCAGGTTTACATCAGAACCCAAGGTCAGGCCGACATCAATGTCCAATGTTCAACCTAAAATCAACGTCTAATGATATTACAGCTTCATGTTGTGTGGGTGTTACCACTATGACGTCTAGCAGATGTTGGGTTTTGGTTCCCATACCTGATGAATAAATGTCAGTATTTGACGTCAATATGATGTTGGTTTAAGATATTGGCTCGACATTGGATTTTGGTCACTTTCCATCACAACCTAAAATCAACAACAACAAAAAAAAAAAAATCGACGCCAGCTGACGTCGTTATTAGACATCAAAATAATGTCGTCCTTAGACGCTGGCTCGATATTGAATTTTGGTCACCTGATGTCACGACTTAAATCTAACCTAATATTATTGTTCGATTTTGTCTAATTGCCGGCAGCTAGCTTTCTGCAAAGCAGGGTTGCGCCTGGTCAGTACCTGGATGCGAGACCACATGGGAAAGCTAGGTTACTGCCGAAAGTGGTGTTAGTGAGGTCAGCAGGGGGTGCTCAACTTGTGGTCTGTGTCGGTCCTAACGCCCCAATATAGTGAAGGGGACTCTATACTTCTCAGTGAGCGCTATCTTTTGGATGAGACGTTAAACCGAGGTCCCGACTCTCTGTGGTAGTTAAAAATCCCAGCATGTGCTTTGAAAAGGGTAGGGGTTTAATCTGGCCAAATTTCCCCAGTGTGTAAAGCGCTTTAAGTGTCCAGAAAGTGCTATATAAATATAAGGAATTATTATTATTTAAAAAAAAAAAAATGAGGTTGTGTGCCTGCTACTGTAGATATGTTGCTTTAATAAAACAGTTAAAAAGAAGGTATTATTACAATAAATATGGTAATAAAACAAATATGGACAAGACCTGATTTAACTTCAGCTCAACATTTTACAGCCGATTTAGTACAGACCACTAAATTTGACTGTTACCTCATAATGAATACTAAATATCTGCATTTGTTTTGAGTCAGTCTGCATATTTATTAAATCATTTATTGTAGATTCGCTTTGACTGGATTATTTAAATCACTGAAAGTTGACTTGAAAACAACTGTAGTCAAATCGATCACTGTAAAAAGCGATTAGTTGACTTTACTTTAGGTAAACTCATTACCTTATAATTATTAAGTAAACAAACTATGTGCATAATTATGAAAGTTGGCATGGCAATTATGAAATGGCCCAGTCAATCAACTTGTTGCTTTTAAGACAATGGTTTTACTCACTTAGTAAATTAGCTAATCGTTTTTTTTTTTTTTTACAGTGTAGTCCACTAATTATTGTTTAGTGCATCCATGAATTAAACACCATTATCAAGCCTTTGACAAGGTGACGAGTTCTCAAATTTAAAATGACTTTGCTGTGCTACATTTATGAATTATAGTGAGTGATGTACAGAAAAAGCATAACATTTTGTCTTGGAAAGCAGTGTAGTAAATGTTTGCTAATGCAAATAAAAATGTACAGTAGTGAGGTAAAAAATACTATCCATTACTGCTTATCATTTGTCAAACATACTATGCATTTGAAGCATTTATCTCATCGTAAAAACTGAAGAGTGCACCACTGTATCTGTGTCACATGCAACAGTTTTGCATTAGCTAATGAGATAATTCATATCATATTCAGAATCCAAAAAATCTGCTGAATGCTGCTTTGGGTGAAGACACACGTTTGTCATTAACTGGAACACTCCACTTCTTTTGACAAATCCTGTAGAGTTAAACAAAGTTGCACCTTTTTAAAATCTATTTAGCAGATCTCCGGGTCTGGCAGGAACACTTTTAGGTTAGCTTAGCATATATAACTGTTATTATATATCTTGGCATCACGCAGTGCCTGAAAATTAGCTAATTTTCATAAATACGATAAATAGCTACATTTTCATCCACCTATTTTTATGTGCATTTTGGATATCGGTTGATGGAATCAGGAAGTGAAGACTATGTTCTGTTTGACTTGTTTGCTTTATTCGCACATCTTTTATGCGATATTCCACTTTTGCACAAAGTTAATTAGCATTTTTGAATGGAAACATAGCTAGTATGACCACCTGTTTGTAGGCTGTTAGCTGATTTTCAGGTGCTGTGCAATATCATTAAATCATGCTTAATATCATTATATCATGGCATGGTTGCAAAATGTATTATTACACCAGAATGCCATGAAAAATAGCTATTTCCATATTCTGAATTAAATACACAATAGAACTAAAGTGTCAAGCTTTAAATAGAGTGAGGGATGTTAATGGTCCAATCTGATTCAATGATCTATGCTAAGCTAAGCTAAATGTGCTCCGGCCAGAGCCGGAGATGAGCTGAAAGGATTCCAAAATGGTAAAAACTCAACTGTTTAACTCTAGAGGAGCCTATTTTATTTATTTATTTTTTGAGGTAAGTGTTCATTTAAGCTTAAAGTGTAATTTGTCTGTTGCGCACAAAATCTGCAAAGGCATGCAGTGATTTTTATCCACTAAAGCTGCAAATGTGTCAGTCTCTGTCATTCAAAAAGATGCGAAGACTGTGCACGAGAAGGAGCAGAACATGGAAAAACAAGTATGCAAGGCTTGGAAAAACAAGTATACCCGGCTTTTAGTTCTAACAGTGTCTCATTCATGCAACCATGCTTGCTTCTAACTGCAACGGATGTGAACTGTTTGCCATCTCTAAATGCACATGCTCCAAAAAAAAAAAAAAAAAAGCTACAAACAAACGGCAGTAAATGCACAACACTACATTTTAACAACATTCAAGACCTCCGCCTCATGGATCTAATGATATGATCGAAAACTAAAGCCAAAGTGTTTAGTATCTAATGTGTTCCTAAAAGCTTCCATTCAAAGCTTTTTTTTTCTGAGAAACTGCACAGTTTAAGCCTGTGTGAGTCACAAAAATCCAGAACACAACTCTAAACAAACACCCTAATCTAAAACTAAACAGTTTGAATTGGTTTAGTCGCATTAAAGTGGCTTTTCCAAATATAACCTTTCATGTAGTGTCTGCTAAAGGTATTTGTGAAGGTAAAAGGTCTGTAAAGTTTCAAGATCAAAGTTAACAAATAATCAGGGTGTAGGTTTCATCAAGTCACATTTAAGACTTTTTAAGACTGTTATAAATGAAATTTCAGACTTATAGGGCAAAAAATATTTTTCTGATGGCAAGCGGAAAAGATTTTAAATAATATTTTAAATAATGTGTAAAAACAAGCATTAATTTTAGTTATATACATGCACTTTTTTCAGCATTACTTTTCTTTTAAAAAGATAAAGTTTTTAAAACGCTAATAAACTAAATGTATGCACAACAGTGTGTCCATGTCACACTGAGGAAGGCATTGTGCTGAAACGTTTGTGCTTTTTAAATCACCCAAAGAATCTAAAAATAAAAAATATAAACAGTACGAAGCAATTACTCAATGAGTTGCAAATCATTACCTTTGTAAATAATAGCATGTCAGCATCCTCATCATTTTTTTTAGATGGATTGTAGGTTGGACTGATTAGGGAGCTTTTTTTATGGACTGGAAAATTAAGACCTGTTTAAAATTATTTAAGATCTAGAACGCCATATTTTAGCAAATTTAAGACTTTTTAATTCAAATTTTTCTGCACAAAATGTATGTTCATAACAAGTTTCAAAATGCCAGCATAAGGTCTTTTTAACAAATTTGACTTTAACCTTCAATCTCTTGACACTTTATTCTGCATTTACACACTCATTGTATTTTTAGAGCTCAAGGAAATCATGGCTACCTCAAGAAGCTATAAGAGGCTACTGTATGCCTGGGAAGGCTGGCACAATTCCTCAGGCGTCCCTCTTAAATCCCTTTACCCCGAGTTTGTGGAGCTCAGCAACAATGCATCTCGAATGGACGGTGAGTAATTTCTTTTTAACCTGTAATCCACTTAACTCAATAGTAACAGTTCTTAACCCCAGTGAGTAGCATGTACAAATTAGGTATGGTTGGACTGAAGAGCTTTACTACGGTCTAAATGTAATGCTAAACACCTTTTTAAAGTTATAGATGCTGAAGTAATGAGAAAGAAAAATTGTACTGATACTTAAATATTTGTTTTATCATATACAAACACATCAAATCTTGTAATAACCTAGAAAAAAAAATGTCTTGAACACCAAACATCTCATGAGTTTATAATTTAAATTTGATGAAGATAGCATGTAAAATGCAATTTTTGCTAAAAGGTTCCTGTATCTATATCTGTGTATTTCTCTCTCACTGTTAAAAGCACTTTCTCAAAAACGACCTTCCCAAACTAAAACAGCAACAGTTGCTTAATAATTTGGTCTACAGTCAGTTTATGTATCGTTGGAAAGAAGACACTTTGATTAGAGAGAGAAGAAGAAATGAACGATCTGACATTCTGTTTTTCTTATTGTCCTCCTCAGGCTTTGAAGACACAGGCGAGTACTGGCGCTCCTGGTACGAGTCTTCAACCTTCAAGCAAGACCTAGAGAACCTGTTTAAACAGCTGGAACCTCTCTACCAAAACCTGCATGCTTTTGTCCGCCGAAAGCTTTACGAGTACTATGGTCCGAAATATATCAACCTTAAAGGTCCCATCCCTGCCCATCTATTGGGTAAGTCTTTTAATATTGTTAAAGCATTATGTACAGTATATGCATTTACGCAGGACCAGGTTTGTGTGGGTTTATTCAGAGCGCTCCAGTTTCCCCCACAGAGCAAGAGATATGTGGTACTGGGGAATTGGATAAACTAAATTGATCAGAGTGTATGAGTGTGACTGAGTGTGTACGGATGTTTCCCAGAGATGGGTTGCAGCTGGAAGGGCATCCACTGCATAAAACATATGCTGGATAAGTTGGCGGTTCATTCCGCTGTGGCGACTCCGGATTAATAAAGGGACTAAGCTGAAAAGAAAATATATGAATGAATGTTCGTAATGTGTGAATGGGAGAGTGTGTGGGTATTTCTCAGCACTGAGGGTTGAACTCTGGATTGCAGCTGGAAGGGCATCCGTCGATTAAACATATGATGGAGTAATTGGTGGTTCATTCCCAATGAATGGGCCCCATGATATCCGGGATGTTCATTCAGCTTTCTTTCTTCAGTCAAAAATAAATAAATGTTTTTGAAAACACACTACAGTACATAATGGGATGAATGCCCGATCAAGTGAAACAATCTGTCCTTTTGTAATTGTAACATTAAAAAAAAAAATAATAAAAATAAAAATAATAATACTAATAATAATAACAATAATGCAAGTCCATGCAAAGACTAAGTCACATGTCCTTCACAAAACCATGGTGAAATGATGATGTTGGATGATTTTAAAGGTGGAGGAGAAAATTAGGTGGAGATTTTTTTTCCAACATGATATCTTTCCCAACATGATTACATAATGTGTGAAGTTCTGGACATGCATCATAAAGCCAGTGGAAGCATTAAGAATTTGTGATTTAAAAAGTATTTAAATATACATTTGTATTAATTTTGAAAGAATATCAGCTCTTTCACAAGACAAAACCCTGATTCCTTGCTTAAGCCCATTAAAGTTTCCTATAAGGAGAAAAATCCTGAACAGTTTTCCTCAAAAACCTTAATTTCTTTTCTACTAAAGAAAGAAAGAAAAATGAGATGAGTAAATACTCACAAAAAAAGTTATCTAAACCTTTACACAGATGCAGACATGATTCCATGCTAAGTTTACATTGTTTAGATTTTATGTTATTTTATTAGCAGATGCTATTATCTGCGGTGACCTAAAATAGAAAGGCACAAGCACCTCAACTGTTTTACTATATTTTGATAGATTTTTTTTTTATCCAAAGTTGGCATTTACCTTTTGATGCACCGTGTATTTGTTTTTAAGATATGTGGCTTTGCATTTGCTTGTCTGCATGCTAACAGTGTCGTGTTTGGTTCCCGGTAGGCAACATGTGGTCACAAACATGGAACAACATCTACAACATGATGATCCCTTTCCCTAACAAACCCAATGTGGATGTGACCAACACCATGATTGCTAAAGTAAGCTAACAGAACTGTCTCTCAGTGAATGAATAACATGTTGAGCGCTGCAGAGAGTGATTGAAGTGGTTTGTGCCCATAGGGTTATAATGCCACGCACATGTTCCGGGTGGCAGAGGAGTTTTTCACTTCTCTGGGTTTGCTGGAAATGCCTCCTGAGTTTTGGGACAAGGCCATGCTGGAGAAACCCACTGATGGAAGGGAGGTGGTGTGCCATGCTTCCGCCTGGGACTTTTACAACCGTAAAGACTTCAGGTACACAAATCATACCATTGTATAGTAACTCAAATTGTGGCATTGTAGAAGTAATGCATTTTAGATGATGGTGTTTTTTTTTTTTGATGTTTGTGTATTCACTGTGAGCTATAGAACGGCTGAACAATTAATCAAATGTGATTTTTCATAGATATTTTGGCAGTAAAGCCGGCTCTGTAATCAGTAGTAAATCTTCAGAACATGCTTTCAGATGGAGCAGCAGTTTAGTGATAAGCTATGCAAGAAATTATGGACTATTAAAAGGGATAGTTTACACAAGAAGAACACATTTAATAATATATTTTTACTCCAAACTCATCTCATAACTTTAGTTGAATGTTTGAAATAAATTATTGTGAGATGATCCCATAGTTTTTTTTTTATAAGTTGTATTGTAACGAGGAGGCTGACACGGAGGGATCCATTATGCAGTATTTATTAGTCACAGTCAAACACAAACATCCAATACGCACTAAAGTGCGAACACACATCAACAGTAATCAATAATGGTCTTGGGGCTGGCGGCTGACAGACACAGAGTGATTTACCAGGCATAGATCAGTGGCAGGCGGAGTGGTTCAGAATCCGTTAGACAGGCTTGGGTCGAGGGCAGGCAGCGTGGTTCAGAGTCCGTGTATAAAGCAAGGGTCGTGGGCAGGCAGAAGGCAACTCAGAGTCAGAAACAGTCCGGGGATATACTCAGAAGATCAGACAGGAAAGAACACTCAGTAATGCTGGCCGGGGCTAAACAAGACTTCGCAACGAACTGGTGTTTGAGTGTGGCTTATATAGGAAGCGTGGGTCGTTAACTAGATTCAGTTCAGGTGTGTGCACAATCAGTTTAGATGGATGATGTAATGCTTAAAAGTCCGGGGATGGTGACCTCTGCTGGCCAGTGAGGAGAATGACTGGGACCAAGTCGGTAACATGTATAAAAAAAAAACAAATTGAAAAGTCTTTTTTGGTTCTCCGTTAAGTGCAATTTGGCTTCTGTTTCAGCCCAGAATTCTTTTTAATTAATAAATAATAATGTAAAAATAAATAAATAAATACCTCAATGTTTCATTTTTATTTTGTACTGAATTTAATCTGTTTCATGGAATCAATGGCTTGCTTAGTTTTAAAACACTAGGCACGGATTGAAGAATTATTTTCATATAAAAAAAGTTACACATCCACAGCAGGGCTGATCGATTAATCAAAGGAGATTTTTCATGCACATTTTGGCAGTAAAGCCGGCTCTGTAATCAGCAGTAAATCTCAAGCACATGCTTTGAGATGGAGCAGCATTTACTAGACAGAGCTATATTTGAGTAAGAAGCTACGCACAAAATTATGGATAATTTAAAGGGATAGTTCACCTCACCTCATAACTTAAGCCGAATGTTTGAAATAAATCATAGTGAGATGAATCCACAGTTTTGTTTTTATTAAATCACGTTGACTCAGTAAGAGCAGTAAAATCCTCTGCTCTGTTTGATTTCCCATGTCTCTTATTTGTTGCATATTTGCAGTTTTTGCATGAGACCGCCCTCTGTACTTCAGAGATTTACTAGTGATCACAGAGTATTGTTTCCCTGACAAGACATGTATGAGAATCTTGGTAAAAAGTCAGCCCTGTAATCAGCAGTTAATCTCCAGCACATACTTTCAGATGAAGCAGCATTTACTAGACAGAGCTATGGTTCAGTGATAAGCTATGCAAGACATTATGAACGATTTAAAGGGATAGTTCACACCCCCCTGGTTTAAGGTCCTTTGCCGATCCCTCCTTTAT